>NW_027466864.1:0-122500 GCF_046128005.1 Genypterus blacodes
TTTTTGTAAAAAAATAACATAACTCTGAATTTTATTGGGAAGCGTTGGCTATTTAGAATATATAAGACACAAATACAATTACAAGCAGAGGGGGAAGATTTGTGTAGCTTACCCTCTTTCAATTGGCTGTTTGAGTCGATGTTCCAGGCCTGTATTCAAGATATTGCAATGCTTTAGTTTAACATTTTCCTCATTGCCCATAAACTCATTCATTCAAATTTCTATTTTCTAATTAAATTCATTGTAATGCAATCATTTTCACATTAAATGTGTTGCATAGAGAAGCAGATTCCCCCTCCCCTGCAAAACACATCTATTATTACTAATCTCTACATAAGTGGGCGGTGTGATATTTGAGCTGTAACAGGTACTTTTTTTTTTCCCGAATGACGCCTGGCAGGCAAAGCTCCCCCCCTTTCTCAACACTCAGGCCATACATAATTAATTGTAGGGTTATTGTGGGCCAGTTGCAAAGGAGGCAAATTTGTACACAGCCGGAGGACTCAAATTTAGGCAAGAAAGTGTGTGTGTGTGTGTGTGTGTGTGTGTGTGTGTGAGGGAGAGGGAGAGAACTGGGAGGAATTTCCTTAAATGTTCCAGGAAAAGCTGACATGAAGTAATGTCTGACATCGGGGTTACATTTGCATATGAATATGTGGTGTGACAAGACAGTGGAGACAGCTGCTCTAAATAATGCATTCATTTTTTTCCCCTGGTTCTTGAGGCTATGATGAAAGGACGGGATTGTTAAATAAAACTGCTGTTTTGCCAGCGACGCCCATTTGCATTCCACTGCTGTTCATCCCACAGGTATCTTTCTTAACTAGGTTGCCTTTCAGTGTTGCCCGTCAGCCCCATCAAAACGTTACCCACATGTAATGGGTCCTAATGTGTGTGTGCAGGCTTGTATGGCTAATAGACTTTAAGAATTGTAATCTGCTTTGGTAACTCCTTTCTGATGTAATGGCTCGTAATGGGCACATAATGCCAGGGGAACTATATTTAGAACAGCAGCCAATTCTCAAAGTGGTGTGTGTGTGTTTGCACAGGGCATGTTCTCGTGCAGTTAATATTCTCTTTGTTTGCTTCTGTCTAGATGAGTGTGTATGTGTGTGTGCGTGTAAGAATGGGTGGCAAGCTGGGATGAGAGGGAGGGATTGTGTGTGTGCACACGCGCATTCCTTTTGTGACGCCGCAATGTGTACGTGTACAGCAGGTGCACATCTGACTGTGTGTGTGCCTGTGTGGCCTGCAGCTCTCAGTCTCTCCTTGGAGGATTACATCACAGGGCAGTTATCAGACCTGAGTCATCAGAGAGGGCGAGAGGCTCTGCTCTGCTCTGCTCTGCTCTGCTCTGCTCTGCTCCTCTGTCTAAATGAGGACACAGTTGAAAGCCTAAGAAGATAAAAAGACAGCCATTCTGTCTCCCCCCCCACCAGCTATACCACTTTGCCTTTGTTTCTCTTTCACTTCCTTTCCTGCCTTCTTCTCCCTTCTCCTCCCCTCCTCTCTTTTCTTTCCCTTTAAGACAGACTAAGAAATGGAGTAGGTCGGTTGTAACGTGACAGTCCTGTCATCTTAGTCCGCTCTCTCTCACTCCCTCCACTCACCAGGCTGTCTCATGCTGCAGTCACGCTACGAGATAAGATTTCCCGGACAAATTGTTTTAGATTTAGTCCGGTCTGGTTGCCTGTGAAAGCATCCCCGGACAGAAACTGAAAACGGAACATTGCTTTCCTTCAGACTGAGCACTGGAGTCATGCACACCATCAGCTGATTGGTATCAGCTGACTCTTTACAGTCACAATCAAAGGCGCCGATGAGGCTCTCACTTTTCTCATCATTAATGCAACAATCTGCCTATACGTGTTCCCTTGTGCTTGGTGTTCTAGTTCGTCGTCACCATATGTACAATCACACATCCACACAGATCCACTGACTAATCTAAGTTCTCAAAAATTATTAAGGACGGGTTGGTCAGGATTTGTTGAGGTGTTGGGATTTAATCTGGGATTTCAGTGTCAAGATTAAAAAAAAGATGTGTTTTGCAATAGTTATTATTATAGTTATTAGTCCATGTTAAGTTAGTGGAGCTAGGACAGATTCTTCTGACCAAATTATGGCAAAAATGTGGATAATCACACACACAAGCCTTATTTGAATGGGACATCTGACATGAATTTGTTACACATGGAACCTGTTTTCATATGATAAATCCCAATGCATGTGGTTTTGGATCCCATCATGTGATGTGTTTCATTGAATGATTGCCCTCCACCTGTGCTGAATGTGAAGGGGATTTTTAGCCAACCTGAGAGGCTGAGGCTCATTTCCTGTAAGCCATATATAAATCCAGCTCAGTGCCGCCAACCTGTTTTGCAGCACGCGTGATGTGGGGCTTTCCCTTCTGGCTGACTAACCGTGACGTAGAGTGAGGGTGTGTGTGTGTGTGTGTGTGTGTCGTGATCCGTGTGCATACGTGTGTGTACGTGAGCCAAGTGGAAAGGAGGGGGCGGTTTGGGAGAGACAGCTGTGCAGGCTAGATATGTAGTTAACAGTAGGAAGCATTCATACGACACATTCTACTGTGGTGTGTCACCAGACAGCGTCTCTGTCTCATTTGCCTCTGCTTCCCACTCCTTTTCCCCTCACTTCTCACGTCTGTCTGTCCGTCTCCTTCTTCTCCCTGTCCCACACACGCCCACATACGTGCCCGCGTGCATGTATGATCATTGACACGCTTGCACACACACACACATTTCTTTCTCTGCCCTCCCCCAACCCCTTATTGTAAAAGAAGTTGTAGCTCTTTGACAGCTACCACTTTAACCACCATTTCCTCCTCCTTTTTCTGTGGAACTGTGCTTATTCCTGAATTACACCTCACCCAAACGCACAAACACACACACACCCTCCCTTCCTCTGAAAAAGCAGGGTTGGTTGGGGGGGTGGGGGGAGAAATAGCTTCAAGGACAACGTGAAGCTGTTCTCGCTTCTCTCAGACGGGGTGTGTCGAGGCTTTTGTCCTTCTGATGCCGTATTAAATATCGGAGTTAAAAAGAGAAGTGGGGGGGCGGAGTGGGGATTTTGTACGCGAGTCGGTGTGTATTGCAGCGGCAAGTGTGTTTGCAAATGTTTTTGTTCTTTGGAGAGAAAGAATGTTGGCACAAAGCGAGACACCAAGAGAGGAGGAGAAGGTCAGAGTGCTCAAGTGCTGCTCCAGGTTTGTTTCATTTCATTCGCCCTGTAATGAGTCTTGTTACTGCTGTTGGAGGCAGGCAGCTCTGACTCGAGAGTTCAAAGTTAAACCACAGGGGGGGAGGGGTGGAGGCAGAGAGAGAGAGAGAGAGAGAGAGAAAGAGAAAGAAGGAGGGAAAGGAGACAAGTCGGCTTTTGAAACTTAAAGATTTGAGGTAAGAAAAGTGACAAACTTTTTTTTTTTTTACCCCCTTCCTTTTCCCTTTCTTCCTCCTCCTCCTCACAGCCCCACACCCTTCTTAAATGAACCTCTCGTTTCAAGCTCTGAAAACCCCCGAAGTGGAGAGCTTGCAAGAGGTCTGAAAAAGTTGGCTGTCTGTGCATGACTGTGCGTCTCTCTACGTGTGTGTGTGTGTGTGTGTGTGTGTGTGTGTGTGTGTGTGTGTGTGTCTCCTGAGTCTGTGTCTACTGAGTGTGTGTGTACCTCTGAGAGTGTGTGTGCAAGAGAGAGAGTGAGTGTGTGTTCATGAGTGTGTGTGTGTGTGTGCTCCTAGGACTGTGTGGGAATGATTACATCAGCCTGCTGCAGCCTTATGATTGGTCGGTGAGCGTGTGGTTTGATTCAGTGTGCCTTGGAGCCCGTGGCTGAGGCTGTAACCCTTTGCGAGAGAGAGGGAGGGATAGAGTGAGAGAGAGGGAGGGAGGGAGTGAGGGAGAGGAACACAGAGAGCAAAAGAGAGAGAGAAAGAAAGAAAGATAGTTGTCAGACTCAGCCGGCACTGGAACCACTGTTACTGTACCTGCTGCCATCTGATTGCGCTCTGTCTCTGTGTGTCTGTCCTCTGAGCTGTAGGACCGCTGGCTTCGGGTCACACACACAGTTTTTTAAGACTAGTAAAGCTGAAGGACGAGTCCACAGGCTATGTGACAGGTAGCTTCAACTGGAACTGTCAACTGCCGGCATCCCAATTTGTATCAGTCTTTCTTTCTGAGGGAAAAGAGACGACGGAACAGCCTGATTTTTCTGTTTAGTGACTGTCGGGGGGTGTGTGTGTGTGTGTGTGTGTGTGTGTGTGTGTGTGTGTGTGTATATGTGTGGGGAGCTCCAAAAATGCCTTCGTGTTCCCCGGACTGCTGCCTATTGCGGGCCGTGGAGGTAAGACTGCTCTCTTTCTGTGTCGCTTGTCTCTCCCTCTGTCTCGGCTGCCATCCACCTCTCCTCTCTTCTCTCCTTTGCTTTAAGACCACATTTTTGTCTCATTTAGCCACAGGAGAGGGGAGAGGAGACTGTGGGGACGGACAAATACCTAAACGGTCGGGGACTATTTCTCTTTCTCCAAAATCTGAAGAGTCAAATATGTCAGCAGCTATGAATGGCCGAGGCTTCTCTCGCTTTTCCTTTTCTCTTTTTGGATGGACACGGTGCTCCAGGCCTTGATACTGTGCAAACCCTGCTGCTGCTGCTGTTGTGAGCTCAAACAGAAATGCTTTGTTATGACATATCCTGTGGGAAGTGTGCATACATTACATGTGTAGGCTTACTTGGTCAGATGCCTCTGTAGGGTAACAAGGCTGGATTCCTCCAGACTCTGAACAGACTGGATTTCTGTACAGGTTAAGTAGTCGGCTTTATCTTCCTCTGTGGGCCATTAAAGCTGTATCCTGTGGATGTCACTACATGGATTCCTTGTGAAATGTCGGACTATTTAGGTTTAATCGATATACTTGGACACACGAGTGCTGTTTTTCATTTTTAAAGAAAGTATTTTTCCTAATTGTTTGCCCCGGTTGTCCTCTTGGGGGGGAAATGCAGCAAGTTAGACTCACTATTGTATTTTAATGTCCTGTGAAGGGGAAGAACTAACATACAGTACATCTATCTCTATGTATATACTGTATGTGCGTGTGTGTGTATATACATGCGTACATGCATGCAATATATCTTTTGGATTGTTGGTACTGAAGAACATAGATATCTGATCAGTGCCTTTGTGCATTGTTGTTCTATATCAACATTATAACCCTGCGACCTACACAGATTGATGCTGCATCGCTATTTTATTCGTGTGGATTGTCACGTATCACGGAAGGCAGAATTGAAACAGGTGTTATGCATGGATTTGAAAAAAGATAATCAATTATGCAACCAAAAGCACATTCAGTCTGAAACTCAATACGTCCACAGCCTGATGACTGATTCACATTTAGCACATTTACTCATGGAAAACACAACTTGCATGTTTTATGCAGCGATACCGTGCAAACATTCCAAAGAAACGTATGCAAGGTATCTGTACATGAAATATACATTTGCAACTATAACTGGAAGCAGCACTTAAGCTGTAATATCCGTTTGGCATAGGCAGTAATGCTTTGTGCTCGCTGGTCCAGATGCTTGTAAGACGCCGCTGTATATTTTCTTAGCTATATATTACACCAACAAGTTGATTTAAGAAAAGCTTGGCTGTGATTTCCAACACCACAATTGCTACATTGTGTTAACCGTCTCTTCTTTTCTATTGTGCTATAATTACAGGCCTGTGTAGGCAATAGCATATGGGGCGCTATATGATAGGTGCTATGCTTGTGTTGTGAAGAAAATTGCCGGCTTTACCCTCCCAATGGGCTGAGTTTTCAAAATTAGTTTGTGTTAAATAACTTAATTGCATGGGATTTTCATGACAATCCACATTTAAACCATCTCAGCAGATTCATCCTTTACACTTAAATGTCTTATTCCTCCGTCATTCTTCTTGAGTTATTTTGAGAAAACGTCCTGAATAACTGAAACAACTCATTCCTAGTTTATCAAACAACCTTCATATTCATGTGTCATCATAACTGAATCCTTTTCTTTCTCTTCTCATAGATTGTGAAGATCTTCAGTGAGGACGGCATGGGTAAAGTGGTAGAGATCCCGGCTGACATGACGGCCAGAGACCTGTGCCAGCTCCTGGTTTATAAAAGCCATTGTGTGGACGACAACAGTTGGGCACTTGTTGAACACCACCCACTGTTGGGGCTGGGTAAGTGGCAATACCCTGCAGGCCCAAACTACTTCACATGCACATAAAACCATACACTGCAATAGGCACACACACACTTGCCCATGCAAAAACCCACGGGCCTTTGGTTAGCCTGATACATGCAATACATTCGCTGACACACAGGTGCATTCACGTGAATGCATGCCTGCATCCTCATGCAGACAGACGGTTTGGGCACATTTTGTCACGCAGGCATGTACATGAATGCATGCACATACTGTACTACACAGTGTACGCACTCACAGAGAAATAATGTCCAGTGATCTGGCATGGTGGCTGCGTGAAAGGTTGCAGATCAGACGAGGCAGGGTAATGCTATCTCATGGAAAATTGAGACAGACATGCACACTGAGCTTCTTGTCATTGAAGAATATGTAGGTTAAGCGTATCGATCGGTTTGTTAGGGGAACATACAGTGATGGACACCGTCCCTGTACTCCACATGAAGTCCCCCTTGCTTTATGGCCTGATAATTAATCAATGAGGAGACAGTTATAGATTAAGAACAATCAGTTGGAACTTATCTGAGCTGCATGTCTGCATGTTGGCGGCGAAACATTGGCTTCTCCACGACAGATGGAAGAATGGGGGTTGATTCTGTCGGTAAGAAGAAAGAGTGAGAGGAGCAAAGGGTTTTGTAGTCGTGTGCCACATGTAAGTAGGTATGAATCTTTACCTGGGACACTTATTAAAGCTGAATAGAACAACATTTGTCTGTTTAGTGTGATGATTGATTATTATTAAAGCTCAAAGAATATGTATTAACATTGAGACGGAAGACATGAGGCTTGTCAGTTGGTGGTTCATGCAGTGGATGGACTAAGAAAGTGTGTCAGAGGCTGGAGGTTACTGGCCCCGCACAAATAACCCCAGCAAAACACACTTTGGGGTTATTCTTTGCTCGTGTGCTCATGTCACTGCAAGTCGAGGCGGTGACAGTTACATAAAGGGCAGCAAGTGGCAGCCAGCAGATGAGGAGCTGAGGAGAAGGTGATGAGTGAAGGTTATGGATTGGAAGATGGATAGCGACGTAACTGATGAACACTGAACCGAAACCTTTGCCAGCTTCTGCTCCCCGCAGTCACACAGATGGTGTAAAGTTATCGATCCACCACTATAAATGACACACCGGGGTGAAGAGTGCACGTGATGGATGATTGATGACGATCTTAAAAGGGCATATTTCACACCGGAGACTCTCTTGGTTCAGGAGTGGTAATACAGCCTACACCAGCCTCCCCAAAATAGAAGCCCTCCTTGCACCAAAGCAGAGACCTATCGGACTAACGCAGTGTGAGAAAGTAAGTTATGTATGGAGACGAGCGCGTCCAGGTCAGTCAAGTGTCACGTTTTAGTTTGGCTGTAATAATTAGGGAGCACATCTTACTTTAGATCTCAATGACACAAGTGTTGAGTTGCAACTCAGTATTTGACATACTTGAGCCAAAGAGGCTGTAAAACGATATTCCAAAAAGGTACGGCAGTTGATGAGAGCGTTTCAACCTGTTGATATATGAAGAAGAAGAAGAAGAAAGGTGATCGTGCTTTGGATTTGTGTCGGCCTCATTTTGTGTTAGACTTTACTGTATGGCAGTGAGCTTGGAAAGCTGTGGCCAGCTGAACGTTACAAAACCCAGCCTCCCCCTGAGGAGAGGGCGATTATAAAGCACTTATGGAAGACAAGTTAGGCCTGTGCTCTGTGCTCATGTCTGTACAATTTAAACAGATGTGGGAGAGAAGGGGGTGTAGTTTTATACATAACACTGTGCCCTGTAGCAAAGCACAGCAATGCAGACGCGGCCTACCAAGACATATGCCTAACAAAGTCTCTTTTAATTGACATTTAATTTAGTTGTTTTTTTACTAAGAATGAAGTTGTGGCTGTAGAAATTACAAAGCTGCAAAGTGGAGCTTTTGGACCTGAGCTTCAAAGATTTTCTACAGGTTTCCGCATATCGCTAACATAATGTTTCCTCATCCATCACGATCTGATTACATTTCTCATCAGTCGTGCCAGCACAATGCTGCCAAATGCAGTTTGTTGTGAATGACATCATGTTTGGCTGCGAGAGGCTTTATTCTATTATAGCACTTGACCTGTGCAGCGACTGTGTTCTTTTCAGGTCTGGAATAACTACTTGTCGTATTTTATGTTTAGCAGTTTCAGTAAATGAGATGTGATAAAGCAGCATGGTGCTTATTCCGAAAATTGATGGGTTGCGCTTCTGTCACTGGCGAACCGGTTTGTGGCTGTGTGTTTCTGCAGCTGCGCGTGTGTGTGTATGTGAGAATGGGCGCCTGTATACAGTACAGACTGCATACATAGGGTAGACACAGTAATGCAGCAAATTACATGATATAATGGGTTAATATGAGGGTCAATGTTAGTTTCCTGCACTGTATTGGTCAGCCTTGAATGTGGAACTCCGGTGTCTGTGAGCGGCATGATTTTTGTGGTGGCTTCCCCAGACTGCATCATAACTAACCTGTGTTGTTTTCCTGATATGGTAGTTTTCGTTTAGGTTATTTTGTGTAGTCTCACGTACAGTATATCTTCCGTGTCAACATTAGAGTGGGTGTCTCCTTCTATGCAATGTGTATGTCTGCCTGCCTGTCTGTCTGTGTTGTTTTAGTGCATTGGTGCACATGCTTTGGCCGAGAATGTGGAGTCTGTATAGATTAGTCACTCAAAATAAATCCAAATTTCACTTTACTATACTTTGCTACACTTGTAGGTGTGTGGATTTGTGTACAAATGTACTGCATGTCCACTGTCAAAATATATTAGAATATATATTCTCGCCCAGTGGTTAAGTAGTTTGAAGCAGCTCTACATCTGGAGTTCATGCGCAGAGTCATTTTTCAGCACGGGATGTGGAAGTGTATGAGATCACTGCTTATGTCTCTGGTGTGTGCATGTTTAATGACTGCACTTCACATATACAGTATGCACTGTTACACTTCATGTGTGCACAAGTGGTTTGGTGGTTGACCAGAATAGAAGTCTCAGAGAGACCTGAACAATGGTGTGTTTGAAAAGAGCCGCTGTTCCCGCACAGAGCCGCCCACTCTTAATACACCACTGAATGGGATGAGATGGCCCTTTCAGATAAACGGCATTGACCCCTGCTTGTCAGGCTTCAAAGGTTAATAGCTATGGGACAGTGAGGTAGTGAGGCTGGGGTGAGTCACTGTCACAGGCGTGAGTGATTCATCAGCGGGCGACAGAATGAAATGGGAAGAAAATTAAGAGTCGTGACAGTGAGGAAGAGATCGTGACAGAGAGATAAAGAGGAGGGGAGAGCGAGCCCCGAGATTCTTACTGCAACCTGGTCTCCGCTTTACATAAAGGGTGTGTCATAATGGCATCTTCTACTAAAAAGAATATTTAGGTGAGAAAATGTACATTTGCTTTGTAGAGAAAGTGTCGGTCATTAAAACGAGCAAAGAAAGGACTTCCACTGCTGCGGAGTCATCACAGAGGACATAAATCACCAGACCCTGACCTCATCCATAGAGGGTCACACTCTGGTCACACTAAATCTTTTATTCTAATCCATAGGGAGAGACGCTTAATGACGGTGTGCTTAGTTGCATACACTGAAGAAGGCTTTATCTTTGTGACTCTGGTGGACACTCCGGCATGGGATTTCCATCAGTCAAAGCTGGTTTAGTGAGCACAACCCACTGAAACCAGTCTGCATTCACACACGTACACATCCACACTCGCAGGCGTTTAGACAGGCCAGAATAAAGAATGTGGTGACGATGTAGGGTTTGTTTGACTCATTTTCAACTTCATCATGCGTCATGTACTCGGCATTTAACGACTTATTTTTCTTGAAATGTGAGAGATGATCAACAAGGTGGTGAGATAACTCCACTTATCCCCACCATTTATTGTGTGGGTATAAAAGAGATCATAAGTAAACTATTGAAAGTTTATTTTGTTTAGCAACAGATGAAATAATGTCATTTTTGTGCTTGTTCTAAGCTTCTGCAGGACTTAATGTCTAATTCTAACACTTTCAACAGTATGCCGTCTAGTTGTATTTGTCGATCCTTTGTGATTCTTTCTTATGAATAAATGTGTCACATACTGCACCGAGGGTCACGCTGTTATTATGAAAATAAGAAGGATTTAGTTACATTTCTGTTTTTTACTAGGTCACAGACATGTATTACTTTTCCGTGTCTAATATGTTTTTTATTATGTTAGTTCTGAATGAATCACTTGTAGTTGTGAAGAGAATGAAAGCATTGACCTGTCTGTGTCCTCTTGTCCCTCCCCGCCCCGTCTCCCCCCAGAACGCTGTCTAGAAGACCATGAGCTGGTGGTTCAGGTCCAGGCCACTATGAATAGCGACGGCCGATTCCTCTTCAGGAAGAACTATGCCAAATATGAATTCTTCAGAAATCCCCTGGTAATGGCTTTAACAGAACATTTCTCATCCCTCTCAACTGTATGTTTGCACCTGTAGACTGTAAAAATGCACCTCTGGCTGTACAGTATTTGCCAGCTTTAGGCTTCGCAGGTCACCAGTTTAATTTCCAGAACATTTGATGTGAACGCCCTCACAAAGTTTCTCTCTGTCTTTGTTTTATTTGTCAGTGACATGTCACGACAGTGACGCCAATAATGAGTCTCGCCTGTCACCTGTTCCTGTCACGATTTCCTAACCCACAGTTGACTAATATTCAGTTCCTCAATGCTTCTCCCACTTTTTTTTTATTTCTTCCACTAGACATTTTTCCCAGAACACATGGTTGCATGGTGCCAGGAAACCAATGGTACAATTCCACCGTCTCAGCTCCTGCAGGTACACACAGCGCGCCAGCACACACTTGAACAGACATGCATGCATGCAAAGTCATACACACGCTTCTGTGTTTATTTTTCTCCCCTTCCTGACATGCACGCACCGTGTTTTACTTCGGAGCCACAACCCGTGACACAATGTACAGTCGAGCTGACATACCTCACCCCTGACCCTTAGACAGTGTGTCTCGTCAGAGCCTGCAGTAATAACTACTGTTGATCTCCTGTTGACACGCGACTGTCTTGGCACACAAACCACAAGCCTGACATGTATGATGGGTGGAATTAGTCAGAAATAGAACATGCCTCCTGTGTGTTTGCTCAGCATGAACTCACACGTGTCACGCGACTTAGACACCTTGGGCTGTGTACTGATGTGAAGGTTGGAAAAAAATGGCCTGTGATGAGACAGACAGAAAGATTTGAAGGAGCTTTGGTCTGAATGGATGGAGGGTTTGCACGCAGTCTGGCTCTCCTCTGTATCATGTAATGGAGCTGTGAGAGGCACAACCACAAGCGGAATCCATCCCTTCATCCTTGCCACTCACAGAATGCTTTTAACTCTTCTGCTGAGCATACAGATCTTATTCTGTTATGCTCCACATAGTCGAGTCAATAGAGGAGCGAACCAGAATTGTGTCAGGAATCCAGTGTTTGGCTCATTTTAAACCTCCTTTTTTTCTTAATTTAGATCTTTGCAAACAGTCCCACCACTGACTAAGCCAGACACACATTCTACACCGAGCTGGAGCAGGTGTTGGCCATATTCACTATTATGCACTATTACAGCTTCTTGAATGAATGTTGCGTGTGACTGCATTCCACTAAATTTAGGAAAATCTTCATGCGTGAGGCCCGTTGGAGGCAGTTTCCAAAACACGGGGGAAACATGTGCTTTAAATATTGGAGAGCGCTCTGGAACAGTTTACCTTCCAGCCACAAGCCACAGATTCCAAATCAGCTCTAATAACTTAACCTGCCACTTGGCCGTGTGATATTTCTGTGAAACATGAAGACCACAATCTCCAAACGTGTACTTGTGTGACAGCTCAAACCAGCCGAAACAAGCACGTTATTAATAGTGTACTTCAGACGCCCGTGAGACGATTTAGGCTTTATGAGTACCCAGCAGGAATGCGCTGTATGTTGAGTCAACACGTATGTATTTGTCATGGTAGACTAACATTGCATAAGAGGCTTGGGGGTTTGTTTTCTCTCCTCTGTGTTTAAATGAGAAGACTAATGACAGGCCACGCTCAAAGCACAAATATGCATATACGGTACATATGCATATGCCAGTGTCAGGAGTCTGTCGGCCCTCATCTTGCATCGATGCGCTACGCCCTGTAATTTCTCAGACAGCAGCCCAGTGCCTGCCCGGCCTCCTCGCGTCTAATATGGTTTCTATGAATCCCGGCTGCTTTTCATTAGCGCTATCAGCTGTTGGTCTCTCGTCGGGCGTGAGGAGCACTGGATGACAGCGTTACCGCCACAAACGGGTGTCCGTTACAGCTTTCACTGTCTGATTGTGAAACCGGTAACAGAATCCCCGGTTTGCAGTTTTAAGGGCTTCAGATGTTTGCCACCGCAGTTCTGCTGAGCTTAAAGAACCTTGATGCTGACTAAGCCCAGGCGGAGAATGGAATATCCACACTGTCTACACTGAGCGACTGAGCGAATTTGAAACTCTGTGCGCTGAGCTTTTGAATATACAAGGCAAGAGATCAAACCAAGAGATCTTATATTGGTGTTTGGGATTATTCCATCTGTCGTCCAATTCCTACATCCTGCAAACCTCGGAGATTACTGCTGTTGGTTTTAGAATGTCTGTAGTTTAGTCGGATTACAGTGATTGGATATTGTACGAAAACGCAGCTTTTCACTCTTCCACACTCCCTCCTGCAGAACTTCCTAGCATCCAGTAGCTGTCCAGAGATCCAGGGTTATCTGTACGTGAAGGAAGTGGGCAGGAAGTCATGGAAGAAGGTCCTGATGTTCCTGCGGCGCTCTGGACTCTACTGTTCTACAAAAGGAACCTCAAAGGTAACAGCAATTTCACTTTTTTTAAATGTATCTCATATATACAGTATCACTCTTCATGTCATCTGTGTGCATGTTGTCATAGGACTAACAGGAGGCTAGTAGGACTAAGGTCCCATTATAGTTGGCTGATGGTCCTTGCCTGTGTTCACCTCCAGGCTGTGTTTGCTCTGTGAGGTCCTGATTTATTATTTCCCTCTCCAGGAACCCAGACATCTACAGTTATTAGCAGACCTAGAAGACAGCAACATCTTCACTGTCACCACGGGCAAAAAGCAACACGCTGCACCCACAGAATACGAGTTCTGCATCAAGGTGAGACGACAAACATAAGATGAGAAGCTAAAGAACTGCACTAATCATTTATTGATGTATGTATATAAATATGAGACAGACAGATATGGACAGTAAGGTAACGGCAGGCCCTCATGACATTGCAGTGACATCCCGTGCAGCTCTCTATCTCGTGAGAAGAGTGCCGGGATGAACGATGTAAAATGAAAGCTCGGGGCGATTTGAAACAGGTTCTGCTTTATTACTGTTGGCTGTGTGTTCCAGACTGTAATCAGCCAGTGTAGACGGTGACACTGATGGTATTTGGGCATGTTGATGTTTTATAGGCGACATTTTATTATCTGGATTCTAACTGAAAAATGTTGATTGGTAGCCCAATAAAGGCCGAGGGGAGATGAAGGAGTTGAGGATTCTCTGTGCAGAGGATGAACAGAGCAGAAGCTGTTGGATGACGGCCTTCCGACTTTTTAAGGTACATGCAGAAACTCATATTTTGTGCAGTTAGGATCACATGGCAACAAAATGTAAAAATTCTGTTTAATTTTTTTGCATCATCAAAGAATTTGCTGGTTTTGACTGACAGATATCTACATTTTCTTCACAGTACGGGATTGTATTGTACCAGAATTATAAGATTCCTCAACAAAGGAAGACTTTACTTTCACATTTCTCGGCACCTGTGGTAAGTTTCCCTTTTTAAAATTCAGCTCAAACGTCTCTAAGCAAACTTGCCTATGTTCTTATTCAGCATAAATGCATCTGCTGCTGCTGCTCCTTCTTGGCACTTCTCAGTTGTCCACAATTCGATGTTGTGTCTCTCTGTCGCCCCCTAGCGTAGTGTGTCGGAGAACTCCCTCGTCGCAATGGATTTCTCAGGGAGGATAGGCAGGGTGATTGACAACCCTGTGGAAGCTCAGAGTGCAGCCATGGAGGAGGGACATGCATGGAGGGTGAGACACTGGCTCAGTTATATGTTCCCATCTCAATGTTGCAAAGAAAAGGCAATGGTCAGTCACTTAAACTATCGATTAGACAGAAGTACAAACTGTCATCTGTATGCCGGATCATGAACTAATCTGTCTTGTGTCTTCTCTGTGTGCCGTCCCTCTCAGAAGAGGAGTCAGCGAATGAACACGCTGGGCTCCCACAGTCCGCTACACCACCACTCCTCACTAAGCTCAGGTAAACGATGACACGCACCACGCTTGGAAACTTCACGCTAGGTTTCTGTCACAATCGCAACCCTTTCTGTTTCAATGGCCTGACGGTGTTTCCTCACCCTTTTGCGGTGCAGTTATCCATATAGCTCAGCTGTGGTTCCACGGCAGGATAACGAGAGAAGAGTCTCATCGCATTATCCACCAGCAGGGACAAGTGGACGGGTAAGAATCGCTGCAGAATTCCTAATTTGTAGTTAAGAAGACTGAAATATCTGACAGGATGTGAATGTGTCCTGTGCATCGATGATTCTGGATCATAAGTCCAGTCCCATTCATTCATAGTACAATGTGTTTTCCTCTATAGTGTACCTCACATTCTACTCTACTGCATCCATGACCGTTTGATGTTCTGTATGGTTTGTTTTCTTTATTTAATCTCAGATTGTCTTTCCTCCCTCTTCTTACACAGGTTGTTTCTGCTGAGAGTCAGTCAGAGTAACCCCAAGGCGTTTGTGCTCACATTGTGCCATCACCAGAAAATCAAACATTTCAAGATAGTACCGGTATGTAACTTGGTTTTGTTTTGTTTTTTTTAACTGACGTTCTGGATGCCATAAAGACAGCCAACATTGATTAGCTGCATATTTTCCTCATCTCGCCACTTCCACATCCGATTTAGCGAATCAATCAATAGTTACTTGGTCAGGAGTAGGTAAATCAGGTGTACCCAGGGTGAGCAGGGAGAGATGGAAAACATGTGGCGATGTGTTAGTTGAGGACCAGGACAAGCATGTGCCCTCTGAGTACATATTCCATGCTTCTTCCCATTATTGCTTTTCCACTCCAAATGTTTTTAGATAGATTTCCTACTCGTGCAGCAAACATTTCAGCATGTCATGTAGTTGACGTGACAGCTGTTAAAAAGCGTTGGTCTTATGAGATGTGTTAATGACATACAGCCTACAATAAGCAGTGACATCTGTTTTGGAAAGGAGTGTTTTAGATTGTCAAATTAAAAGGATACTGGAAAAAAATGGCACCAAAGTACATAGGAAATCAATCAAAAATGTAAGTTCTATAAAACATGGTGATACATTTGTGTGTCTCATTTTCTCCCCGTCTTCTCTTTTCTTTTCTGCTATTGCTTGTGACTGTTTGACGTTTGAAGTGTGAAGAGGACGGCCAAGCCTTCTTCAGCCTTGATGACGGCGCCACCAAATTCACTGACCTGATTCAGCTGGTGGAGTTCTACCAGCTCAACAGAGGAGTGCTGCCTTGTAAACTCAGACATCCGTGCACCATCGTGGCCTTATGACACCCGATCATCTGACTCCCATCACTAGACCTGACTCTGCCTAAAACAAAACAGAAAGAACCTTTCTCTCGGTCAGCCCTTTTTTTGTTTTTTAATCTTTCTGAGAAGCTGGTGAATTAACTCTCTTGTTGTCGTTTTTTATACTGTCGTGAGTCTGCCGGAGACATGCCGACTTGTTTGGATTCGTTGGGTTTACTGCTCATCGGCACGGATTCTGGGATTATGGCGGCCGGAGTCAGATGCACAACTCGCTCACAAAGTTCCTGGGACGAGAAGAGAGAAGCTTAAAGGAAAATGAACACCAATGTTTGTGTCAGTGCTGTCGCGGAAATCGTCTTGTTACCCATAGTCATCAATAAGCTTAGACTCAGTGACCCTCAAGGTTTTACGAGTACAGTTTCTCACATATCAAGTGTAGACTGATCTTCAACTGGACAATCAGTAGGACAGGTCCGGCTTCCATGTGGACCACTCTGCTCTCTAGACCGGTAGTCTTGTCCGTCATCGAACGTCCTCAAAGAACATAAGACGGAGGGTTGATTGTCTTTCTTTTGCACTCATCAAACTGGGAGTTGCCTTTGACGGTGCACGACTCGTCTGCCGTCACATTGCTGAACTGTGCCACCGCCACCCTACAGTGTCAAAGGCGTGCAAGGACATGTCGGAATTAACCATTGATGGGATTTGAAGGCACCAGAAAAAGGGTTTCTGGGACATCAGAAGTTCTTGTTCAACCTCTTTTTCTGGAGGAAACGGCTGAGGAAAAATTAAAAATGCTATTTTAACTGTTTGTTTTTTTCATGATGGACAATACAGGATCTGTGTTGTTCTCACAGAAATGTATTTGCTCATCTCTGACCACACAGGGTTTGTTTTTTTCACTGAACCATGCATTGCAGATACGTATTATCACCAATATTCTCTTTAATAATGTTTTTAAAAGTTTATCTTCTTTTTTCTGGACATTTGTAGCTGATTGAATTCACCTAGGCTACAATAAAGTGATTCTGCAATTGTAACTCTTCTATTGCACGCTCCCTCAAGTATTCGTTTCTACAGTATGGTTATTTACAGTATGGGTCATCTGCCCATGCAATTGCCACAAAATAAATAAGCATTAAATCAAACCATGGGGTTATTCAGGGTGAAACGAGTAATAAAGCTGAACGACTTTTGTGACCAGGTACACATTCTTGCAATTGTTGAGCTTAAAACCTGAAAGGAAACCAGTTTATTTTTGTGTGGCAATTGGGAAGTGCAGCTGGTTGAAGTAGAGCAGCTGGTTGAAGTAGATGTGTTTCACTGAGCAACACAAGCAAAGGCATAGCGCTCTCTGCTGGATAAGATTAAGTGGCACACACGAGAGCTCTTCTTTTTTTTTTTTTTCTGTCTTTCACCTCAACACAGCACAGGGAAGGATAACCACTAGCAATTCCTTCACACCATAGTCAACAAATCAAAGGAAACCAAATCTATTGTCTCTGTTCAGAAAGATTAAGGAAGCCTGGCCCAGTGTGGGAGCGCATGGAGAACATTGTTGAAAGGAAACGGAAACTTTTTACCCATGACTTTCTGTCCTGGTTCCACAAGTTGCCCCCTTTCCTGTGAAAGCTCCTCAGGCCTGCACTGGCTTAAACGTGGCTTGGAATGCGGATCATAGTTCTCCTGATCCTGCGCCGGCTCCACACCTGTAGTAGACTTTCTGCAATACATTCCATATAATGCGGCCTTTTCTTCCCGGAAGTACTTGTGAACATACAATACAACTCAAACACCTACTGCCTACTGCATGCACCTCTTCCTTTACAATATTATCATTTTAAGCAATGGAAACCACGCTGACAAAAAACAGCTCCAACAGGAGGAAGCTGCTACTGTGGAAGAAATGTTAAAGGAGGAGAAACATGTTGACGTTACGCATCAGAGTATTATAAAGTAAAGACAGCTTGCCTTTTGTCCTTGCATCTGGGGCATTTTTCAGAGGACGAGAGGCAAGACTCATGACTTTTTGTCCTAGACACAACAAAATTAGATTTAAAAAAAGGTAACCTATTGCCAGCCTAGATCAAACAAAGACTTGATGGATTTGTGATATGGCCACGTCTGGGATGAAGCTCCTGTAATTATCCATGTTGGAGGAACGTTTTGTCAATGTGTCCCAAACTGACATGGATCAAATTGCTACGTTTTAGTATTGATTGATCAATCGTGTCTGACAGAATAGAACAAAAATCCCCTGCCATCTTATGGGAATGTCCAAATTCATCGAGAGGGTCTTGGCTTTGAATATATCCGAGGACTAGTCTTGAAATTCACAAATTGCAAACTTGAAAGTTTAATTTTGTCTTTGTTTTGGAGATTTCCCTGTTTTATGACACCAGCCAGCAGATGAGTATAAATGTATTTACCTGTGATGTATCGTCACGGAAGAGCCATCATTTTATTTTTAATGTTTTACTGTAACTACAGGTTGTCTTAAGCTATATTGATCAACTGAGATACAAATAGCCACACTATATAGACACTCTGTGCATGGTCACCATTATTTAACTAAGATGCAATGACTCAATCATTTTTAAAGTATTGTTTCAGCAAAATGTATTTATTTATCTGGACGTGATTACTTGAACATTTTTGATTTTTCTCAGCGCTGTTCTGTACCATTCTCTTTGATCATTATCATGAAATGACCAGTGTGATTTAATGTAATGACATAGCATCTATTGATGTATTTTGCTTTTCTTTATTTGTTTTTTCAAGTTTGATCATTTGAAAAATAATTTCGTCAACATTTGTCATGAAAATGTTCTAAAGCACATTGGTGAGCTCATGTTTAAGTTGTCATTCCAGTAAATGGCAGATGAAATGTTATGAAATGGAAAAACAAACATACCTGGGTTTCCCAAAGCATCAATTATGACTTTTTTTTTATTAAAGTATTATTACATTCATCCAGATTCTTTAAAACACTTTATTTTAGTAATTACAATCTCCAATTCTTTCTTTGCCACCGTTTTCACTAAAAGTCTAAATGCCTTGACGAGAGAGAGTCCTAGAAATGTACCTTTAGGGAAAAATATTACTTTCAAGATATACGTCTACACAGAAAATCTTCAGGCATACACACACAGTGTATCTCCACAAAGTCCGCTGTACAAATTTAGACCCTTCAAACTGTAATGCACAGAGATTCATAATTCCATGTAATAGCAGTGCGACATTGTTACCTGGGTTACTGGTCTCTATAAATACCGCATCAACATCTTTTTAACAGAATGAAGAAACTTAATTTAGTAAGTAGTTTTTTCTTCATTTGCAAGAATGTAGAATTTTTAATTTGTAGGCATTTTGTAATGTAATGATCACACTGATATATGATATGTGGATATCTGCAGGAAGCTTGATCATAAAATTCATAAAGTCAATGAGTAGACGCTGAAAGTCATCATAAGCTGTTGGGATGTCACTAAATTGTTGATGCTAGCTAGTTTAAAAAAAAAAAAACACTCCCTTGAGATTCCAGTTCAGACCACAGACTCTGCACTCATCCTCCAAGCCCCACAATTCCTTTCCTTCTGACTAGTGAATGGTAGCAGATGTGAACAAGTGAGGTGCGGTCACTTGCACGTTTGAGTATGTATTTGCAGATTATCACATCTGCAGCGTCTTACTTATGGAGTAATGATTGGGGCATTTGGGCATTCACACTTGTCACTTGCCTCAGGGTTGACTTGGGGCAATGGCAAACTACTGGCCGGTCAGATCCAGTCTATCTGAGGGTTTTGCGGTCTGTTGTTTATTTGACAAATGTCCTAAAGCAAGCTGGATGGTGATGTGAGAGACAGCAGACTCGTTGTCAGTTTGGTGCCAACGATGACTCCCATTTCTCTACACATTTACATTCATGTACGTCATTGAGATTCACACACCCACTTACATTTTAAAAACTATTTGATGACATTTGACAAAGTAAATTAGCCCCGACCCTGCAAGTATGGAAAGATCGATACGTCACCTTTTGTTAATTTTCATTACAATGTCACAATGCAAGATACCGTGGCTGTACAAATGAGTAAAGTAAAACTATATCTATATATAAAATATAAACTATTAAGTATTTCAGGGAATGCAAAAAAGAAAACGGTAACATGTTATCTCTTTTTGTAAGAGAAAGCTTCTGTATTCATAATGTGCTTTGCTTCAATCTGTAAATATTTGAATGGCTTATAAATCTTAATTGGAACCTTTTCAGGTATTTTTGTACAAATAAGGGACTGATATATTCTGTTTTGTAATTACAATAAAACATTAATGCATTGCTATAAAACAAGTATGTTGTTGTCCGGTCATTGAGGAATGTTTTTAAGGAAGACACTAATTAAAGAAAGTAGCACAGTGCTGACTGAATATTTCACTAACCAGGTGTACATGTGTTCATCAATGAGGATCAATAAAGTCAGTTAAGTGTAATGTGGGGAGCAAGGAAATACCCATACTCCACGGGGGTGTCAAACATATGGCCTGCAGGCCAAAACTGGCCCGCTAAAAGGTCCAATCCGGCTGTTGGGAAAACTTTGCGAAGTGTGAAAATTGTAAGACATTTACAGCAAATTTTCAATAAAAGAAACTGCTATTCCTAATTTGTCCACTGGGCTCACACTTAATTAATTAAGAATATCGAACGAGGGGGAAAAGAGAGAGCTAGAGAGAAGATTATTATTGTTGTTGAAACAGCAGGAAGCCAAGGCCGCTGGAGGTTGTGAGAACATGGCACAGTAGTGTGGACGCAGAGTCCAGGATAGCATCAGTGATGTCGTTTTTTCCACTAGATGGTGGTATATCACTGAGATTTCACAAAATTAAATCCAGTTTGCAGTACCTTCCAACAGGAAATGATTCAGTGACCCTACATGTCCTCAGTGGATTTTTGAACAAAGCTAATATGTGTTAATAATAAATTTAGGATGTGCACAAAAAAAAAAGAATGAGTCTTTGAAACTTTGTAACACCATCTCTGTTCTCTTGTGTCACACCCTTTGGATTATCAGTCATGCTAATGGTGAACGTGCAAGGCTTAAAGTTGCATTGCACATAGCTTGCTGTAAGCAAAGAAAAAGATTTAAGATTAACATTTCTGGAAGTGTTCAGTCTCAAACAATATATTAGCATCTCTCTGTGTTCATATTCCAAACTATCGCATGCAGGCTCAGTGTGTGACCATTCAACAATAGTGTGGCATTTCTTCATCTGATTTTGTCCGTTTAATGCTGTAATTTCCCCACCCCGATTTGTATCAATATTCTACTTGTATCAATATTCACTGTGTACACTGCTTTCAATATGTCTTGTTATTTTGCAGGAAATGAAAAATGATTTTTGCTGTAATTTTTTTAATGGATTCATTTAGAAAGGTTTGAGTTTTGACCCCATGTCTGCATGAGAACATTCACTGTATGGAAACTACTCTGCCTGCAAGCGTGAGTTTATAAGCTTATGCACATATGTACATCCTGAGACAAACTGGCCAAATTTGCCTCAGCCTTGATTGTATTTGCCATGAGCCTTGTTTCTATTGGCTGGCCCAGTGGGAGGAAGAGGTGGGGTGTGGGTGTGGAGTGGTGTTAGTAGCAAGATAAAAGGACCAAATGTCTCTTGTTCTGCTCTCTAACACGCTCACCCACATGCCCGTGTGAGTCCACGCTGAAGGAAAGGAGACGATCCACCGGCCCAACACCACTGCAGCAGCTGTCACCTCAAAATGTGAGTGCACATATACACACACATATACACACAGGCAGACACACACGTCTATAATCCTATTTAAGGCAGGATAAAGATAAGGGCTCTGCTTATCAACATGGGGAGTGAAGTGGACCACTTGTTGAATGGTTGACTGTGGTAGTGTAAGGGGTAACGTTCATTATGCATTTAAACAGATGTGTTTCAGTGCTTAGGAATACACCTGCTTCCTTGTTTATGTATGGACGCAGCAGAGGCATACATTCAGAATGTGCTGTACCTTTCCCTTTTGTGTACTGTTAAATTCTTCTGCAAGGAAATATTGGTGCGAATCTATATTGCAGGTCACAAAACTATCCCTCAGCATCCTCTGTTGTAAGAAATAATCACACAATAACCGTGTTGTGCACATAGACACAACAGTTCATGTATTTCTGTTTGTTAGAAAAAGAACAACGGAAAACTTTAAAACCAGTCTTAACTGATGTTTGACCTGTGCATATGTAAACATAATTCATGTTCTGAAGCAATTCCTTCTGTGTCTGTCTTTGAAGTGAAAAGAAACTAAGCTGTGGTCAGACTGAAGCAGTTTATGGTATTCAAAGGTTCAATTGTGCATTTTCTACATCCTAAATGTGTCAGTGTGTCAAGGAGCATTATTGAGCAATGCTCAACACCAGAGCAGAGCATTTAACCATTTGCTAGTGAAAACATAGTATTTGGAATTTGTTGAGTTATGTTAATCCTGTATTTTAAACATTTATTATGGAAAATGGAGAGGCATTTCCCTCGGAATAATAAACATTTATCCTATCTTATTTATAAAAGATAATGCGTGACCATACCTTATACCTCGTGGTCGAAAGATAATTAAGTCATGGCGACGAAACAGTAAAGCTTTCTGGCACAATGTGAAATCCACAACCTGATCCTGGTGCAGGTGTCCCCTTCCATTACAGTAATAAAATCAACTAGACTTGCATGGCAAGTGAAAAGAGGTATAAGCACACTGACACGAATCGCAAACCATGGCATGTCGGCATGGGGCCATTTGAAAGAGAGCAGCGTTTCAGATGATCAGGAGGAGCATTTATCACATGTTCTCAATGAGTCAGTAAGAAAATCTTAAATATTTGTTACAGAGACATATGTAACTGTCCTCAGTAGAGTCATGCTGTCCAAAGGGGCAAATTTGTCCAGAATAATTATTTGACTGGCAAACTCATTGCTTAAATGTGCTAGAAATTATATGTATATAAAAAATAAAAAAAAGATTCAGATAAATATTAATTTTTTTTTAATTTCACAGTTTGGGTTCAAAAAAAGAAACTATCTTTTTTTTATGTGGATGTAATTTGCTGACTGTTACACTGTGACCAAACATACTGTATGGATGAAGGTCTTTACGCACTAATTGTGCAGACATGCTAGCTTGTTGAGACATGCTGCTCTTATTTTCTGTATAAGCATAACATGGATTGTGTTCACCTTGAAACAAAATGTAGCACCTATTTCAAAGCTAAAATCCGATTATTTCTCTGAATGGCACCAAAAAGCCTACTCTGCTCCTGTCGCTGGTACAAATGTCCAATTGGGTAAACTGTGAAATTCATAAAATGTTACTGTGACACAAGCATACTTTTATTATCACTATTGCCAAAAGTGCTTATTGATTTAATTTTTTTTTTGCTGAATATTTTGATTGAAGAAAGCATCAAATAACAATGAAAATCTGCTTATGGGACAATGTCTTTTTTTTTTCTTTCTTCAATTTGTTTTTATTGAAGCAAACATTGTACATGACATTGTGCATACAGTTGTAGGATATTTTTTTATATAGAAAGAGGGGAAAGAGGAGAAAGAGAGGGATAGAGAGAAAGAAGGGAGGTTGTATTATATTTATATATATGTATATATATTATATTTATATGTAGACCCTGAGGTAGAGTACAAGTAGAATGGAATTGCAATGACGTCCTAGGGCAAATACAGTTTTTACAGGATGATGTCAAACAGCAATGTAGGCTAGTACAAATCGCATCATAGGCTGTGATAGAGAGAGAGAGAGAGAGAGAGAGAGAGAGAGAGCAAAGAGAGGACATCCCAACCAGAAACCCCACACAACCCCTCACCACACAACCCCGCAGTCACACAACCCTGTCCTGGCCCGCCTGGGATGTAAAATAAAATGAAAAAATAAAAAGGAACTGTTCGGTGTTCCGGTAATGTGGTGGGACAATGTCTGACGTTATTTTATACACTCAGAAGGGAAGAAAAGAGAAAAAGACACTAAAGAAAACAACAAAGAGAGCGACAGCAACCAACCACAGCCAGCAGAGATATGTTGAAATGATGATGCAAAAGGCATCATGGGCTGTGGCAACTCCTTTTAACATTGAAATTGATTGTTTCATCCAATTTCTGCAAAACATTCATGAACACAGGCTTCGAATAATTAAATGACAATCAAACAAACAATGAACACAGAGGTTGAATAATAAAGTGACAACCATCAAATAAGAAAAGTCCTTGTCAAATAAACCTTCACACAAATTAAGTATTTTTTTAATTTAAGCTGTGTCCTAATTAGTTTTTTCAACGCATGCTTTTTCATTCATTTCATCGTCTTCATTTGATGTGATGACACTATGACCACAAGACACACATAAGCTGCTAAATCCACTTCTAGGAATAATATTAACCTGATGACCTGGATGCATGGCTGCTGCTTTTCTGAAAAAGGGATGATCTGGGAAACACCCAACCATTTCCACACAACACCTGTCCTTCACATAACATGTCCATAAAGACAATCTGTCAGTGATTGGACGCTACGCCAAGACAACTATAAAACAAACCTAAATCTAAAGAAGCAGCATTCAAAGGTCACGTCCAGCTTACCCTTCTGTACTGTATTCCAGCTGCACCATGGATTCTACAGAGTTTCGACGCAGGGGGAAGGAGATGGTGGACTTCATGGCTGACTACCTGGACAACATTGAGGAGCGACCAGTCTGCCCAGACGTGGAGCCAGGCTATCTTCGTTCCTTAATTCCCTCCGAGGCCCCACTGGAGCCAGAGACATATGAGGATGTTATCAAAGATGTAGAGAGAGTAATAATGCCAGGGGTGAGTTCATATGTGTTGACAATTCACTTTGGAAATGCACTAGAAGACGACTGGGGCTATAGATCTAAATATTTTCCATGCTGATGATTTTATTTACAAAGTTTTTCAAAGCTGCAGACTGATTTTTTTTATGTATAGTTTGTACTATAATGTTGCAGGGTTTACCTTTGGGTGGCAATCATCCTGCCTCATCACTGTTTTGTTAGACTACATATAGGAGTGCAGTATGTTTAGGACTCAATACATGCTGTCAGAAGTGGGATGATGGCAATGTTTTCCCCCCGGAGAATTTTGAACCTAAAGCTATGGCCAGAGTGGAGACAGCGGTTCAACAGATCCCGCATAGCTTCAAAGCCAGAAGAGCCCAAAGAAGTGAACGTGTTTACTCTTTTGTATGCATTTGGGAAAGAGGCTGATCATATTGTAAAGACGTTTACATATGCAGCCATAGGGACTAAAAATAAGTGTGAAATTGTACTGACAAGGCTGAATGGATTTTTTGAAGAGTTATAACTTTTGGCATGTTAGAACAGGTTCACATTTCCCTCAAGCTAATAGTAAAGCAGAAGGAGCTGTGTAAACAGCAAAACACAAACATAAACAGACGGATCCGTTCCTTGCACTTCTCAGCTACAGGGCTATGACGATTCAGCCCAGCTCAACTTATGCTTGGCCGTCAGTTATGGACACCAGGTCAAACCTTGGAGGAAAAGTTGAAACCCCAATGGCCAGACAAGTCATAGCTTCTGATGGCAGAGCTAAAGCCAACTACAAGTAATACCATGACAAATGTCACTCCAGCTATGTTTTGCAAGACCTCAAGCCTGGAGATCAGGTTTCGGTTAAACTGGGCCAAGTAAAGACTCGGACTACCACTGCATTACGATTTTGCAGTAATGCAAAAAACACCACAATCGTACCTGATCCGAACTGTCATCAGGTGTCTCCTATGTACTTAGCATAGGAGACACCTTGAAGAGCTTTTGAACTCGTAGCAAAATCCCTTCGTTCCGGTATTCCTTGGCTTGATCTTATATTTATGCCAGAATTCTCCAAGAGGGGTGTTTCTTTTAATCTGAATAAAGTCAGCCTCTTCCAATTTGATGAACACATGTGACAGATTTGGTGTTTCTAGTTGGTCATTCCAGCTCATGTGTCAGTCTGTCCATTATAGCGCTGAAACAAATCCTTTTCTTTCTTCTTTTTTTTTTTTTTTTTACAAATTCATGGAGAACACCAAATATATAACAATACATCTTGTGTTTGCATGTTGTGCCCCTTCAGGTCACCCACTGGCATAGCCCAAATTTCTTTGCCTACTTTGCGACAGCCTCTTCTTTCCCTGCCATGTTAGGTGACATGCTGAGCGGAGCCATCGGCTGTATTGGATTCTCCTGGGTAATGAACACATTTTTGCTACTTTTTACTTCACCGTGTATTATTAGATTACATACATGTGTAAATAATTATTTTTTGCTGTGTGTTTAGGCTGCCAGCCCAGCCTGTACAGAACTGGAGACAGTGATGTTAGATTGGCTAGGGAAGATGCTGAAGCTGCCTGAAGAGTTTTTAGCTGGTACTGATGGGAAAGGAGGAGGTGTCATCCAGGTGAGTGTCTTTAGTGAATAATCTCATGAGTTTAAAGGTTATATGTGTTTTCACTTGTACTTGATGTGTGTGTTTCTTGTAAGCAAACCAAATTTGATAAATCTGATCAAACTTGCTGGCCAGGGAAGAACCTATTAAACCTTGGTGTGAATCCGAATTCAGGGGTTGAACCTGGTTTTGTAAAAAGCACATATACAGTACATCATACAGTACGTGTATGACATTTCTTGATTTCTGGAGTGAGTAAATGTTTTTACAATACTACAATGACAATTTGTAATCACATTAACAGTATGTCTTGATGATTGACAACCTTTGAAGTGATAATGAAGTGATAATGGGTATGGGATGATTGAGGAGTTCAGTCTCTAGTCAGACACTTCTTCTTTGTGGTCCGAAGGTGATGGAATAAGTTACCAAACTCCATTCGATCTATTGAGCCCCCTTCCGTCTTCAAAACACGGTTAACAAGTACAAGTGAACCCCTTCACATGTAATGTCTCTAGCTATACCTCCTCTCTTCTCTGCCTCTTGGCACCTTAGCCCTGTTGTGTGACCAGAACATAGGTTCTTGGCACTTACTCTTGTTGTTCTCTCCGGTCTAGATCTTTGCTGGTGTTGTATTCAAATCTTGCACTTCACAATGTACCTCAATTTGCATAAAAGCGTCTGCCAAAGGACTAAGTGTAAATGCAAATGTTGATTGCAGCAGCAGGGTGCTGCCAGAGGCACTTGAGCGTCCCTCAGAGTGCTCACCTGTTAGATATCTTCCAGGACACAAGGGAGATTTCATCCATTTATATGTTATTTATTAACTTATTATATATTTATATAACAGACTATCCTTAATGATTCAGTCACAGTGATCAGTGAATGTTTCCAGGCTACTGGCCAACTACTGTGCACATTACCCGACTGTTGATATTTAGATTGAGTTTACATTGAGAAAAAAAAACCACAACAACTTGAAACTTGGAATTTGATATTTTCTGTTTAATTAACATGGGATAGCTAACAAGGTGAATAGGTGATTTATTTTTTTCAGTTTGACTTACACTGGCCCTAAATCCTGTATTAGGAAGAGCAGGGGCCCGCTTATATGCGTACATTGGACAAATGGCATTTGAGAACCACTTTAAAACCAACTTAGAGGAGTGGAATCATAACCGTTTAAGTTTCTTTTGTAGTTAAATCCGGTTCATATTCACAAGTTTGTCCTTCAAAATCACAAAGGCGATCATACGGAAGCTCAATAACGCCGTGAATCCACGTTCAGCAGCAATTTGTCAGCCATTGATTTGTCCTTTTTTTCCCGAACATCTGAAATGACAGGAAATTGCCTTTTAATATGTCACCCAATAACAGGAGGATTATCTTTTAGTGTGTGCGTCTGTGTTTGTGGTGGGTGGGGGGGTTGGGGGAGTATTTGAGCATGAGAGTGCACCCTGATGACAAATCATTTCATGTCTCTTCTATTGTGAGCACCTGAGTGTGTGAGGGTGTGCTTGTGTGTGCTCATCTATTTTTTGTTTCCGTCTTGCCACTATCCTTTCTAAATGATGCTTGCCAGCTCACTATGGCAACCAAGGGACCTCTTTTCACTGCTGCAAGGCTAATGAGTGTTGTGACAGCACATTGCCAGCCTAGTATTAGAAAACTCACACCAACACAGAAGAGAAAAGCAATGGCGGTTTAAAAATACCTTCTGTTTATTTATTGTCATCCTTATTTGAGTCATTAAAACCGTGTGGTAGAACAAGACCCTTAGGAATAAATAGAAGTAGTTATAAATGGGAGTATGGCAAATTGAGATGACTTCTTTGATTATATGTGAACTATTCCTGTGCAGTGCACACCCTGAAGAATTGAAGAATCTGGACCTATCGATCCTCACATTGAGGATGGACAAGGAGAACAGTCACCATCATCAGTTATCACCACTATGCATTAAAGCTATTAAGCTATTAAAGTATTTGTTCAAGGAATCTCCCATGAGGCTTTGCTCTGCCAACGCAAAAAATGTCCATTTGTGCAGAAATCAAGCTCACAAAAAAAACGATATTTTTTTTTTTTTTTTGAGGAGATCTGTCTCGAAGATGATGGTGCTACAACGACGACTTCCACTGTTATTTATTATATATATAATATATATTATTATAGTAACATTATCAGTAAACAGGAAAGGAGAGATGTGCAATTTCTACTCAAATCAATTCACATGAACAGAGGTTCACCAAGATACATTTTTATTGAATAACTCACTTTTGCATTAAACCTTAACGTGTGATCATTATAATTACTCACAAAACCACATACATTACACCACCAAGGGAGTCATCATCATTTTCCCCTGAATGCTCTGATCTGCTGTCACTGCTTTTCACGAGCTATGACTGGATAATTATAAATGGGGGCCTAAAACATTCATTTAAATAACAAAAGCTATGGGATTTATAAACCTACTTAAAAATCTGGATGTCAACATGTCACTGTGACTACTCATCAGCAGTGTAATATACTGCCTGATGTCATTACTGTGTGTTTGTGGATGCTGCCTTGGCTACATATACAAAAGGTCCGGGAGATTGTAAATAAGAAATGGATTCTCGACACTAAAGCTGAGGGGAACTTCTTTTGATCTTTTAAGTGCGAGCTAAAACACCAATCACATTAGCAACATTAATTTTCATGTGCTGATGACAGGCAATTATACATTTCTGTTGAACCAATTGAAAGCTATGGTTTGAACCTGAAGGCTGCAGTTACAGTAATATAATATAATATATAATATATAATAATATTTGGATTCTTATTTGGACCCAAGGTCAAAAGACATGCAGTGGCCAAAAACCTTGGATCGCAGACTCCTCAGATCAGATCATAAGTAACAGTAACAGTTTCATTGCTACACAATGGTAACAAAAGTTATTATTTTTTTAACTTTTAATCAGCTCCTTTGGAAAAAATGTAAATGCAACTGATTCTTGCTTCTTATTCTTATTTGTAATTTTATTTTTTAAATTTAAGATGTCAGTTACCTTTCACTTTTTTAATTCCATTTATTTTTTAAATCTCATTTTAAGAAGTCTCTCTCCCTCTCTCTGGTTAAATGCGTGTATTTTCCAGTGTAAAAGCAATTACAGCTACATTCATTGTATAAAAGGTGCGATACAAAAAGATTATTGGGAAAGATTACTATTGTTTATTGACTGATAAAGTGGGGTAAATTTTGTAGGAATAATATGCAAGTGTTTGGTTCCCAGTAGGGTTCCAGGCTAAGTGGCTACTATGTGTGTTCTGATCATGAATATATATCAGTTTACTGCTTGGTGTAAACAGGAAATAAGCTTGGATACGCTTGGAAACCAGAGTTTGATTGATTGATTGATCTTTATTTTTGTGCCAATGAGCAACACCCATCCTTCAAGCCACACAAGGATGGCCTCCCTAGAAGGATGGGTGGATCGATATATCCATTGTGGCAGGTTTTGATTTTTCTTTTCCTCTGCATTTGTTTTGACATACATTGTTGTACTCATGTTGCCGTAGCCTGTGTGTCAGAGAGATCTGCCTCCACTGCTTGAATGATTTGAGCTTTCCATTGATTGTGTTAATCCTGATGCCGGATGCCTCAGAGGGCACGAGTGACTTCATTACACTTCCTCAAATAAAACAGTTTTGGATGATGAGCCTCCATCCAGTTTTCAAATATTATCTTCTGTAATGTATGTGTGGAGGATGTTACAGCTTTAAGATTACATCACAGGATATAAAACAATATCCTAATTTGTGTACAGCCCATCCCAAAAAAATGGGGATATGGAGAGTTCCTTCAAGAAATTGCCCTAAGGCTTTTCTTTTCTTTTGTTTACATTCACCTTCTTCATGTGCCCAACTAAATATTACTCATTATCATTATTTCGTTTTAATCTCTGTTTTAAAAATGGTTCAATAACCACATGCTCATTCTTTTACACCCCGATGCTGTCTTCAATATAAATATATAACAAAAAAGAAATTGTCTCTAAATGTTCAACAGGGCACAGCCAGTGAAGCGACCCTGATGTCAATTCTTGCTGCTCGCTGTAAAATGATACGACTGATTCAGGCTTCCAACCCCGACCTATCAGAGGCTGACATCTACTCCAAACTTGTGGGCTACACTTCTGACCAAGTAAGCATGACTTACAATACTTATTCACTTATTTTTAATTTGTTAAATTTGCCAGTAGATGTAATTATAAATATGCTGATTCTTACAGTGTTTTAAGTTTCTAATATTTCTTTCCTATTTTGTTATGTACAATAAAGTGCATATAAAAATGTCTTTAATCAATAAAAATGCATTATATCAACCTTGTCAGCACCAACTACACTAAATGAGGCCTTTTACATAGCTGGAGATTTGCTGTGAACTTACAGTGTGACACCTTAATTGCTGATGTCTAATAAAGTTACTTTGAACATTTAAGTTACATCAGTAACAGTGGAGAAAGTTGTTTAGGGATAGATTGATACAGAGGGTCAGTGAAGCAGTCGCTGGCTCTGATCTGGTTTAATAGCAGACTGCCTTTGTGATTGGGTTATGGAGCTGCCTGAGGGCCATACGGACCTTTATGGGGGAGAGCAGTTGGTTTTTCTGCTGTCGGCTTGAAAAAAAGTGTTTGTATTGTCCAATATGTAACCCCAGTTAAGCCTTACTTAACTACTCCTCACATCTCTACCATAAGATTATGATGATGTCTACATTTTTGAGGACATTTTTACACTTATTCCCATATATTTAAGGATTCCTCTGAATAGTACTTATTTTGCTATATCTGCTCCTGGGGATACTCCAAACAATGAGATGGTGAGAAACTATCAGGAACTCTTCTTAGTCTTCTTCCGAAACCCTTTGATTAGAGTTGTACTAAGTAATCCAGACAAAGCAATGTGTCATATAAAATGATTAGCATCCATAAACATGAAATCAATCGATTCAAAATACTAATATTCAAATTCAAATCTCAAAGATCTAGACCGGAGAGAACAACAAGAGTAAGTGCCAATATTATAAGTTACATTGAAACAAATGTGTGAAACACTTTTCCAGAGCCACTACAAACTCACTTCAACAGGTGCTTCAATCCCCTAATCATCATCGTCATGCTGTTTTCTGTCTTGCGTCTTCAGGCTCATTCGTCAGTGCAGCGTGGCGGTCTGATTGCAGGGGTGACGATAAAGAATGTTCCTACGGATGAAAAGTATGCTGTCAGAGCAGAGATGCTGAGGAAGATGGTGGAAGAGGACAAGGCAGCTGGACTCTACCCTTTCTATGTAAGAAAACAGGCCACTTAGACATTGGCAGTACTTGTAGTAATACAATTAATTATAATAATGGATAATATATAAACATAATAAGTGTCATAGTTGAGGTAATTTTTCTTGCATTGCACACACAGTAGATTTGTCGTCTGCTATTTGACTGCTTTTGCAACACATGGAAACAACAGCTGTACACTGAGTTGACAGTTACAATGATGCAATTTGCCTGGTGATGCAGCGTACACCCTGAGGCCTCTGCAGGAGGTTAACATTGTTTCTGTTCAACCTAATGTGTGCCTATCTGGTTAAGGCCAATAATCTCTGTCTCAGCTGACCCACAGATCTCTGTGGGTGAACAATATTAAGAAGGCTTACAATGGTCAAGTAGCTCTGAGCCATGCACATGTTCCAGAAATGAGGTCTGCCTCTGTGCTGTGCTCATAGGAAAGTGCTTGTGCAAAATGAAACATAGAAGATACAATGGTCATGGACGTGTGTTCAGTTTCATGTTCAGTATGGTGAATACAAAGCAAGTGTACTGATATATTCAGATGTGATCTTTTGTTGTTTCATTTGCAGGTACATAAAAAGGCACAGCAGCCTCAGGTTTTCACGATTTCTGTGTTTGTGTCTTTCAGTTTTGTGCAACTCTTGGCACCACTCCATCATGTGCTTTTGATCACATCACTGAGCTGGGGCCGCTATGTGAGTCACAGCACACACATGTTTGATTTGCCAAACGGTATTACACTCTGAAGGCTTCATTGGCCATGACCAGTTTTGCTTAATCCCATCAATGTATTCAGCATTTATTGTCAAGGCCATCAGTGCCCTGGGTCATCACTTAAAATTAGGATGGCAGTAAATAATGACCATAAATTTGTAAAAAAAAAACAAAACATACTTATTAAATCATGTTCATGATCTCTTTGTGCTTCTGTTTCAGGTAATAAGGAGAACATGTGGATGCACATTGATGCAGCGTATGCTGGAAGTGCATTTATCTGTCCTGAATTCAGGCCATTGTTGAATGGCGTTGAGGTGTGTAAAATGCGCTCCCAACAAATAGACATTTAGTTGTTCCTGAATGTCAGGTGAACCTATACTCTTATGGCTATAACATCTCATGACATCTATGAAAAGAAAGATAAAATATGACAAAGTATATCCTGTTGCTTCATTTATGTTTGATAATGGCTTAGCCTTAAATGTCAAGAGGGAAGCATGCAATAGGCAGAACAATCGACAACATGATGGAGCATCAATTTGCCTTTTGAGGCTGCTGAGGCAGCTGTGGCTCCCCGAGTTGAATTGTGTGCAGAGACGTAGAGATAAGGACAGAGTAATTTCCTGAGGCAGCGGTAGACCTTTAGATAGGACTGCGCTGCTCTGTCTCGTCAAAGAAATTTCACTGTTTATTAGACACACAAGTTCAAACAATGTATGTGGTGTGACAGAAAGCACAGGTCTGACTGGTGTTTCACGTTTTCTCTGACTGACTGCAGTAGTAAGTAACAAAATCCTGCCTATGAACTTGGCCATCATGTAGCATTTTTGCTGTCCTTGTATATTCCTAATTCAAGTTTCATTGAAAAACTGAAAGGACAATCACTTGCTTTCATACATATCTAAACATAAATGTATATATATATATGTATATATACACATAGTATTTAGCATAGTTATGAAACATTATAAGCGTATTTAGCATAGTTATGAAACATTATGAGGTCAGTGAAAGTAGTAAACCGAAGGAGGATGTGCAGAAAGCAACCAGTGGTTTTGGACGGGCGTGCAGCCCAGCTGGAGGGTTGGTTGCTAGGATATGAATGATGGGCAAGCAGGCAACCAGCCCCCCTTTGAATCAGTCAGCATGGCAACTGTCAGCCAGCAGTCTGTCTCAGATTGTCTCCCTGCCTTGTTTTATTGCATTTGTTGAGGTGGATTGAGAAAAGGATATTAAAAAAGATATCTGAACAAAAAGATGAGAACAGATTAGGAAAGGTTTGCCTGTTTGAATAAACCTTCACAGCAAAGGCTTATTTTCACTGCCCTGTGTCGGCTGCTGGCTCGGTGCTCCTCTTTTGCATTTTGAATAAATTGTATCTGCTTTACTGTAAGTGAGTTGTGGCACTGAAAAGCTTGGTTCTGTGGCACCGATAATAAATTGGGGTGTATTATTATATTTGTTTTTCTGCTTATAATTGAAATAATGTTTGATCTTTTACACTAATTAGGACTAATTATTAATTACAAATTCTTCCTTATTTGTCCTTTACAGTTTGCTGATTCGTTCAATTTCAATCCACACAAATGGCTTTTGGTCAACTTTGACTGCTCTGCAATGTGGTAAGATGTGTGACCGGTGTACATCTCATCTCAGCTGGATTTATAATAGTTCCACTTCCTACAATTCCAGAATAGCATATTTTAAAGGTGGTTAACAGTGTGTTAATAATGTTTCTGTACCAGAACCGAAATGTTTTAAATGTGTTTATTGTGATATTGTGTATAGTTGCAATGATGGGGATTGCAGTGGGGGATTGGAAGGATTTATTGGTTAACCTCTGATGAATCCTGTACTGTAAGAGAACAACCATACTATTTTTAGCACCATTTGTATTTAGTTGTTTGTCAGGAGGTACCTAATTTAACAAAACTGACATCCATCTTCACCTCCATCGTTTGTACAGTAAAAATAGAAGCGCGCCTTCCATCTGCCCCTCCTGTCAACAGCAAACAAAACAGATCATTCACTGAATAAGAAAAAAATGGAGTTCAAACCTAAAGGTGAAGGGAAGTGCTGTCTTTTGAGCTTCCTACTTTCCATCACCTCTGGTTCCGTCTTTATTTTCAGGTTTAAATTAGATTTGCAGCAAAAGACAATTCCACCTGTTGCCATTCCGACATTTGTTTTTGTTGCCTGGCTGATCCAGGTCCAGAAGAAAGGACAGTATATTTCCTCCCAATATGTTTTGTTAAAATAGATCATTTTGATTAATTTTGATGTTGTATTACATTATGTGTCCTATTGTACAGATTCTGTGGAGTATTTGCCATGTGTGATGTGCTATTTCAGTTCCATTTACTTGGTTTACAAAATAACTGATGTTCATTTAGCTCTGTGAAAGGGAGCGTTGTGAAATCATTTCACAAAATGCATTATAGCATTAAAGCGTCCATAAGAAAGCAAGTTCATACAATAGTCCTGCATCATCAATCATCATCCCACAATCACGAAACATATAATGTTCAGGGTTTGCTGACAGTTTGACAGAAAGGTGTTTCTCAGTAAGTGTGTACAGTGTAATGCAGTCTATGCTTTTTGACAGGGTGAAGAAGAGGGCTGACATTATTGGAGCCTTCAAGATGGATCCAGTCTACTTAAGACATGAAAACCAAGAATCAGGTCAGGTCATTTTGGACTGTGAGCTATAACTTGGAATAAGATTTCAATGATTACTTAAGTCAATCAATAATCAGCTAACTCAACACCTGGACACAATGAATAAGTTATAAGGTAACTGTTCAACTTTGTGAATGTTGAAATGGGAATTTGGCAATGTGACAAATACAAGGTTTAGGTTGGCAGACAAATACAACCGCAAAGATGCAAAAAACTGCTTAAAGGTTCCTGGGCAGGAAAAGTGATGAGGTAACACAGAGCTAATATGCAGGCAGGGCAATCTGGCAGGGAGTGTGTAGAAAAGGGATAGCATATGAATTGAAGGATAATGATGCAACATAGGATACAGGCGGTAAAGAAAGAAACTGGTGAAAACACTGAATAACTTGAAATATCCAGTATGTATGGATGTACATTAACCTGGTAATACCATGTGTGATTCAGATGGATTACTGGCCAAGTGTATAGATTGACCACATCTTTTTGATTTTGAAGTGTGTATCCCAATGCTGGCCCACAGATGTGTTCAGGTCTGCACTATAATTTATCCAAACAGGCAACAAGCATTGACAGACAAACTACTGCCTCCACTCAGACACCTTACAAAAGCCTCTGCTCATCCAATCTATGCTGTTCAATCTAATTAGTGGTTATTAGCACCAGATAAGATGGGCTTCCATTCTGTGGAGATGGCTTTGTGTTGCCAGAGAGATCTTACGCAACAATGGCGTCTGTGTGGACTGACAGTACTGTCATCAGAGATACTGTGGGTGGGCGCTATGACGAACAACACCTGTACAGTTGAATGCAGAGTTATGAAAATAGTAAATACATGTGTGAGTCTTCAGCTGTGTGTCGAAATCTAATTTCCGATGTTGTGCTTATTGCAGGAAAAAACATTTGATAAGATGGTAAATAGTTTCTGAATGTATATGCAGTGGCTAACAAACCGTCAATATGAGCCTATACCTGATGAAGCTGAGTATAGAGTATCAGTGTTATGATGTGATTGCTTGTACGTGATGAACATTATTGACTGGAATCTGTTTTACTCTCCGCAGGGATTGTCACAGATTACAGGGTAAGATAACTACTTACTGAGAGAAATCTATGCAATTGCAGTGAATTAATCAGAGGTTGACGCCATGTATCCACTTTCTGATTTTTCTTTGTGAACTCCTCATCAACACTCTTCCTCCATCCGACAGCACTGGCAGATTCCACTTGGAAGAAGATTCCGATCTCTAAAGATGTGGTTTGTCTTCCGTTTGTATGGCATCCAGGGCCTGCAGGCTCATATCCGCAAGGTAGGCGACCAACTGAACAGCCTTGCCTGCATGTTTTCTTTGTTGCAACCCTCTCATATAGATACAGAAACAGTTTGTTGCTGGGTTAGATTAGATTAGATTATACTTCATCGTCATTGCATAGAGGAAAAGTACTGAGATAGCCTAGTGCAGTTGAACATCTAACCAGAGTGTGCAGAGTATATGTAGATATGTATAGGAATAAATTGTAAGATATGAATAGAACAGTATTTTTAGTAGTGCAACAGCATGGAGGTATATAATGTGTATAATACAGTAAGGTAGGTGAGCCTTCTTGACCAAGTGTTTAGGGTCCAAGACAGGTCCTCAGAGATGTGGACACCCAGAAACTTGACAACTTGGCGACACGCTCAACCACAGTCCAGTGTCTAAAATAAATAAATGCAAATAAACATATAAATACGAAAAACTGGAAGGAGTTATGGAATATAATAAGAAACTTCTGTCACCCTTCTGATATGACCCGATCTTTATTTCTTCTTCATGTTAAATGCCATCTTCCTCCTCCTGCCTCTCCCCTCCTGAGTGTCTTCACTCCACATCACTGCCTGCATCGGCATATCCTGTCAGTCATATGGCTCTGTAGTCCTCTTCATCTCCCCTTTTCATCCACCCCACCCCCCTCCAGTCTCCCCTGTCAATCTAGTCAAGTCTGTTTTGTGTTTACTCCACATTTTAAATGGAGCAGCAGTAGCGACATTCTTCCCCCTGCAGTCATATCCCTCGTAATCCCACCCGCATCCATCTAGTAGATTAGATTGAACAGGGGAAATGGGGGACGGACTTGAAACAACGCAGAGTGTTTTCAAATGGCAATTGACATTTCCTTGCCTTGCCTTTAGTACAAAGTACAAGTGATTCATCCTCCCGCGAACCATCGTCGTTATATTGGCTTGGTGATGAATTATTGACTGGGAATGAGTAAGCAAGGTGGTGTCCAACCAGCATCTGCAAATAAATTGGCAAATAAAAGTGGAGCCCAACGTGTTGCATTCTGTCCCAAGCACGTTCTTCTCTTCTTTGTTTGCAGCACAAGTCATCAATTTAATTGTGATTACATGCAGCGATGCACGTTCACAACCTCACCAAGTACACAAGAAGCGTCTCACAGAGCTCTTCAATCAGAAGTGGATGGATTATTATTATGTTGTCTAAGTCTGCTTCACTTGTTGGCATTTGAAAGTTATTTAAGATGAGCACAAACATGCTTCCTGTCAACAGTTTCCCCTTCTTGCTGATATTTCACACCTATCATGTTCTGATTTTTCAATCCTTCATGATAAAAAAACTTGAACTGAGTCTCCACGCAGACTGGGGATGTGGAGAAACCCACATAGGCTCTTTTGCTAAAATACTTCAGATTATGTATGTTATGGTGAGGGGTTTGTTTCTCCAAATCCAAGTTAGGCAAATGGGGTTGAGTACATAGTTCAGGTAAAGGACCAAAGGGTCACACCATATAAAGATACAACACCGCCACTTAGAGGAAAATAGAGAAATTGCAATTATTATGTTTTACTGTTGCTAGTATTCTGAAATAGACAAAATTACCCCATATCTGTTTCTGTACTCTACATATAAGCTTAGAAAATATTATATATGGTCATATGACATAGTATATCACATTTTATTCTATGTTTTATTGGCAGCAAGTGGCACTGGCCAAAGAGTTTGAGGGATTGGTACGAGCAGACAAGAGATTTGAGATCTGTGCCGAGGTTATCGTTGGACTCGTCTGTTTCCGGCTCAAGGTAACACCACCCAACACTTTCCTGCAGAAATGCCATCCTGTGTGGTCCATGTGTATTTGATTTATTTCCCTTAGCCCATTTTGCGAGCAAGAGGAAAGCCAAGGTGTTTGGGGATGTATGTATCAGCATGAGACACACAGGGAATCGCTTTACTGCAGTGATTCATTCTTTTTTATAGACATTACTCATCTTTGGAGCTGACCAGAGGGTCTGAAGGAGGTGATTAGCTAAGGTTAGGTTGGCAGATCGGCTACAGTTTTTGTCTGTCATGTGACATTTGAGATAAAAATTGATAATGAACGTTCCATCTATAATTCCATCTCTACAAAACCAGGTTCTCCTTCACAGGAATCAATCCAACCCTGATCATTTGTAGTACATCCAAGTGGTCTGTTCTCCATTGCCATCCACAAACATTATGAGCATTGTGACATGGATACCCTATACCCTAAATCTTGCAAAACGATTTTGAATTTGCAACATGAGCACCCTCCCCAACTATCTTTGCTAAAGAAATTATCAGATGACATAAGAGAATGTGAATGAGGTTATACACATTTTAAAAAAACATACAGTAGACTAGAAAGAAATATACAGTAAGTAATAACAAGAACATGACATAGCTGATTACATCATGAAAATAGGTCTGCATATTGTTATGATTATGAACTACACCAAGTCATTTGAAGTTTTACCGTTTTAACCCACATCCCATTCCTTTCTTTGCTTCTCCACTTCATCTTAACCTCCTATTTCCTTTCTACACTCCTTCCTTTCCCGCTCTGCCTCTCAGGGACCCAACGAGCTGAGTGAAGCTTTGCTGAAAAAGATCAACACTTGCAAACAGATCCACCTGGTGCCTTGCAATCTCTCAGGCCACTTTGTCCTGCGATTTGCCATCTGTTCGCGCACTACTGAGTCACTTCACGTCCAAGATGCATGGCGACACATCACACAGCTGGCCAGTGACCTGCAGGAGACAACTGACTGACCAACAGGCTGTCAACTCAACCTGATACCTAAATAATGACCAAAGTTTGGACAAAGAGGCAGAGTCTCATGTTCCAGATATTAAATCTCATAAAGGGAATGAAGAGTCATTTTACAGGCAATTTATTCACATTTTATGTTGAATCGCACATTCCGTTCAGAATTATGTAGTTGGTGATGTGAAAAATGCAAGTCGAAATCAGCTGCTACAAATTATCAAAACACCCAAATGTGCATTTAAAAAAAGCAAAGTATGCATCCAGATCTAAATGTCCAAAGTTTCTCTCTGCTCCATCGTATCTCACATTGTGAACTGGTTGTTATTGTCTTCACCATAGTGGTTGCTCTTAACTTTGCTGTGTCAAATATTCTGCGGGTGAATTGTACATATAGATATTCTGTATGTATTCTGTATATCTGTATTCAAATATTCTTATTTGACCATGTATGTCAACAAAGGAGTTGAATTGAAGATGTATTACTTGTTTTGGTGAAATATTGGTATGTGGATGTTCCCTTTCCCTTGCTCTCCTTTAATTTATGTCAAATCCTGCTTCAATAAAATTAATATCGAAATGAATTAATAAAGGAATCAAATGTGTTTATGGGATTAATACATTGTGATGATTGGGGAAGGTGAGAGTTTCTTATATAGTTTATATTTGTTTTTATACCGCCTCCAGAGGGCACAAGGTGCCTTTGGTGCAAGTTCAGAGCTAATCTGTGGAGAATATATAAGAGTAGTTTAATATTACCATTTATTCATATCTAAAATCATTTGACTGCACTAAAGAAGCCTACGGTTGCTGATGGAGGTGTTCTGTCTTTCTCTCTTCAGCCCACTAAGTGCTGAAGAATCGTTTTAATCACAACCACCAAAACTGCGTAGAGAATGTATTTTTGTTACTCCCTCACAAAATATTGTAAGTGATCATACAATTCCGTTGTGAGCACAGCAGATGCAGCTTGTTATAGTTCTATAGTTCCACTCAGTGTGCTAAATGAAAAATGACAGGCACACACACACACTGAGAGGGAGAGAGGCAGACACGCACACACACACACACACACACACACACACACACACACACACACACACACACACTGACATGTTTGGCTGCTCAGCCTCCTCACAGCATCTTAATCCCCTGGGACAAAGGCCACCCTATAAATACAGATGGGGAGTATTAGAGGTTAATCCTTATTCCCAGATTACCGTGTTGAACGTAACCTGCCTGATGATAAACACTTCAACAAAACTCAATTCGAATTAACACTAACAGCAGGTAGAGAATACCAGAATGAAAAGGGTCAAAGGCCTGATTACACAACGTACAGCAGTAAATGTGGACCTTGTATTAACTCATGTGACATAGCAGCGCTAAACAACTACAATAAAGTACTTGACCTTTGTAACCTGCATCAATAAAATGTATACTGGCTTTAGCAAAGACACATCTGGGTTAATGAAAGAAATATCTTCAGTAAATCCATAGATGCAATTGAAATCTACTTTTGCTTTGGACAGATTTGAATATAGAACCCATATTATTGTTATTTATGATTGTATCATATGTGTTGTTGATTTACCATACATTTAAACATCATTAGTAAACTTCGATTACTAGAAAGACTTGGATTATTAGATTTTGGGAAAAAGCATCTCATTCATGATGTGAGTGAGTGTTTGTCAGTTCAGTTCTGATTGAAGCTGTTGGCCAATCAGGCCAGAGCGAGCCTTTTGGGAGGAGGTCTTAAAGGGACAGAACGTAAAACGGTCTGTTTTCCTCCAGTGTGCAAAAGTAGTGCTGCAACTAGGGACAAGCAGACGTGGATCCTTGTGTTTGATTTAATGAGAAACAATGAGAATTATATTTTCAAAGCACATAAAATGACCTGATAAATAAAGGTCTGAATGAGCCTCAAATGGTTACAGAATAACATCACAGATTTATCTCTATTTCATGGGCTGATTGGTTTAATAGCAGGAAGCTATCAAAGCACCATAGTATCACAAGACTTTATAGTGACACGAAAACAGTGTTACGTGTTGATGATCCGAGTATTTTGACCACAACTGAAGCACACATACTGCTGCTTCCCTGCCTCTGTACCACAAGGGGGAAGCACAGACAACACAGCTTCACATCACTCTCATACCCTGGAATCTGCAGGTTCTCAATTCGCCCACAAGAGAGAGCAATTGAGACAGCATGTTGCAGGAGAGAGGCGGTCTGAGCTCTCATCCTCCAACAGTTAACAGTTGTCACTGCAAAAACATTCTTGATATCAACACTGAAAGATATACTCTAAAATAAAAAGCGGCCCTTTGAACCACTGGATCTGTGGCCAAATATACTGTGGATACATTCAAATGTTTGTGTTACCATATCTGTAAGTGAGCGGTACCTCAGTGTGTTTGCCAAGGACAAAGTCATTGCTGAGGATCAGTTTAAATTACAACAAGCAGCTTTAGTTTCCAAACTGTGCAATTGTTGGGATAATTGCATATATTTGTGCTCAGTGTTTCAGCAAGATACAGTCAGTGTGTGTTGTTGACGTCTTCCCATCTGGGTCTGCATCTGGGTGGATCTTTAAAGCCCTTTGAGAGATTGTCTGTGATATTGAGCTATACAAATAAAATTGACTTGACTTGAAACTGCACCACAGTAGAATCAGGAGTCACTGCAGCTGGGCCTGAAACCGGCTGGTTTTTAATCATTTCTCCAAAGTTTTTATTAGCTCCAAACTCGCATCAATGGACCACTGTGCCCCCCAGAGGCTGTGTGTGAAAGTTTAGCTTCCTAGCTCCTTCTGTGTCCAAGATATGGGATTTTAAGAAAAAAAAAATATTTCAAAATTGTCCAAATAGCTCCACACTTGCACCAATGGATACCTATGCCATGTGGATATTTTTACTTTTTAAAATTTGATACCGATCATTCAAACAATGGAAAATTTCGCACCAATGGTCAAATTTGGACCACATTTCAAACCTTTTTGTTCCTTTTTTTTAATTTCCTTTATTTTCCTATTTATAAATGTTAACTCATTTAGATAAGGATTTTTTTTTATGGCAATGAGTGGATCATAGTCCACGAAAGAAACCATTAGATTTTGGTGTTGATCCGTATGCAAGGGATAACATGTTTCTTAATATAAATACATTGACAGGATTTTTCTTTGTAATTGTTTTCATTATTATTATTATTATTATTATTATTATTATTATTATTATTATTATTATTATTATTATTATTATCATCATCATATCTTCTTACCTTACAGCACAAAACTCTGGTCCAAACCCTGATCATTGTGAGAATCTCCATCTTCTCCCCATCTTAATTTGAAATCATGAAACAAAAACAATGTTTTATGCATGTCAGTGATAATGTCATTCACTCTGTTAATTAGTTCTAACAGATGCTACACTCTAGGATATAAAAGGATAAGCAGGGCCCAGTAAACATGCCACAGGGGGCCGATTGTGGACATACTAATCCCATGTGAAGCCACTGTGGGTTTGCTACTGTGGGATGCATCATGATATTACAGTAACAGCATTTTTCAGACCCAATGGCACGCCTGCGCCTTTCCTGCTGATGAATGAATTCCATTTTTTGTTATTACTCACATAAAATTGCATCAACACATCATTATTATATAAAATTGTTGTAGTTTTATGTTCACATTGATGCAAGAGCAAGCTTTGGTGAAAGATGTTCCGGGTCTGGATATGTAAGAACTGAATTGTGTGTTTTGTGTCTTGGGTGAGAGAGCTTGATGTGCATGATCTATAGATGACTGAGTGTGGTTGTGAAAGTCAAGCACACACCTACCGCTCACTCACACTGAAGGTAAACACACACTCACACACATGTCAGCACACACTTACACACTGTGAGTGTTTGCATGGATTACAAAGCTGTTCAAAGAAGAAAGAAATAGCAAAAATTTACTGAATACTTTATTTATTATTCCTTTGAGGCCATTGATAAAAATGTTGTCCCTACAAGAGAACCGCATATTTTCGGGCCCACATCAGCTCCACTGGTTTGCAATTGCTATGATCCAGGTTGACCAGCTGCTCCAAAAAATGTATTGCTTTTTGAAAATAAAACTAGCTGAACATTACACTCACACTTACACCTACTCACTCTAACGTGCTGGACACGAAACCGTCCCTCCTGACAGACTTGTACGCAGTGCTGACACTGGCGTTGTGTTCAGAGGGTGCCCAAAGCTTTATCTGAGTTCCACTGTAAGTCGCTGTTGCAACAAATCATGAGCGATGATGTCATCCCACTGCTTATTGCACACTAGGCGCAGCATCATTCCAGCAACGATTGTTTTGAGGTGATGAGTTGAACGCTTGCCATAGACACTTTTCACTTGGGAGGCATCAGATGGGAAAACATTATAATCTAGCAGCCATCAGCACATAATTGAATCTGAAGTCACAACTACACTAGAGATCTCCGAGATCGTGTTACATGGCAAACATTTACTGTGTTGTGTTGAACTACACGGATTGCTGTTAACACTAATCATTGTAATGATGTTAGGGTAAGTGTTTCTTTTTATGTAATTTAATAGTAGTGTGGTGAGTGTTATTTCACAGCGTTAGTATGCGAGCGAAATGGCTTTGTATCGCAATTTGCCCCTTTGCGTCTTCCTGTCAGGTCAGTGGTTAAGTAACAATAACAGGAATGGGTATAGATTGTGGGATTCTGCTACACTATGCAGACCATCACTATGATGAAGTGAGTCATCCACAGTGGGAACTCCTGTGGATGATGCGGGGGGGTAGAAGGAAGGTAAAGCCATATAGGGAAGGGTTGGGATGAAAGTGCGTCAACCCACATTTTAGAAACCCACACATTAGTGACGCCATGGGTGAATCAATAGATGAGTGTCTATCTATCTATCTATGTATCTATCTATCTATCTATCTATCTATCTATCTATCTATCTATCTATCTATCTATCTATCTATCTATCTATCTATCTATCTATCCGGTAACATCCGGTTTGATAGTAGCCTCAGATGTTGATGTGTACTTACAGTAACTTGCTTACAGAAGTACAGTAAAAGGTTCATATTCAACAGAAAAAGTCTGATTATGATGGAACACATCAGACACATTGCTTTTCTTCTTAGAGGTTTGATAAATAAACAAGCAAGAGAGAGGCACAGTGATCACACGATAAAAGAGTGCAAACCCCATTATCAACATAGCTCAAATTGAGACATTTCCATAGTGAAGGGAATGCTCTTTCTGTGGATTTGAAGTGCCTCTATCCTCTAATTGATCTAGCCACAGCATGGCCGCAAGAGTTCCTCCCCGGGCTGTGGCAGAGCCTCATCTGGGTGTTTAGTGCATTTTGAAAGCACAGAATCAGACACGCAGCACAATTAGCAAGAGCCTCTAAAGACAGCAAATCTCAGAGGACTGTCAGAGTCTTAATGCACAGCTGGTAAGGTGAGCTGGAATTGCCACTGGGTTGTTAAGAAGGCGAGATACCACTACAGTGCAACACTACTAACAACGCTACTATTCTAAACAGGTATTATATTATTGTATTATTACTTGTTGTATTACCACATTTCGTTTATTGCAACAAAATGTAAAATGTTAAACAGCAAGTGTAGAAAAAAAGTCACACCCGGCCTCCATTTCTATAGAACAGTGCGCACTGCATCGGGGCTGTGGCAATGCACTTCTGGTATTGTCGTGATGGAGCGCGGCGGTGTCTTTACTTATAATCTATATGTAATGTAAATTAATACATTATCCTAGGCTATCAGTGGTTGTGTTGGGCAAAAAAATCCCAATACCCACTTTTATCTTCCTTAAGAACAGATAGTCCATGCATCCAGGACGCTCTGGAAGCCTCAGAGAGCAGCCCAGAGACGTCTCTCACTTGAAATACAAAAGTGTCAAGAGCAGATAGATGGTATTTCATATTAAACACCAAAAGCAAGACAATATTAAAACTGCTTGGAAAGAAAAAATTTTTATGACACATGAAGAAGAAAAATGAGGAAATCTCGATAATGATGCACACACACAATGACATAGAGATCATTGCTCCAAAATATTATATTTATTATGAAGCAAAAATGCAGGGCAACTATGTAGAATAAAGAATCACAATCAGGCAGTTTGATAAGCATTAAAGAATAGAAGAAGTTTTGTTTTATTTCATATTCATATTCATATTCAAATTTCATATCAAACCCTTGACAACTGATTGATCACATATCCATCACATTGAGACATGACTTTTCTGTGATGAGTGTTTAGATGATGTGATATTTAAATCCTATTAAAAACTTGATAACTTTATAGTCATACAGTCATAACAACAACAACAACAAAATTACAGTGAGTTTGGGACAGTATTGGGTTGCCAGTTGCACTTCCTGATACCCTGCATGTGTCCAACATTAGCACTACTGGATTTTCTGAATATTTTTAACTCAACAGTGTGCAATCGTACACCACCCACCACCACTGACCCATGTAAATCATGTGCCAGATCGTGTGGCATGTAAGACACAGCTATGCCAAACGGCTTACTCCAAGCATTACAGCAAGATATTTGCGGAATAGGCGATGTAATCTGTAACCAGGAGCTTTGAAACACATAAACGTAAATAGGAGCCCTCTAACTTTCATCTGATTCATCCCTGAGTGCAAATTGGATGTGTGAATGTGTCACTATCCAGTCCCCAAGGAATCAAGATACAAAATTAACTTTGGCTGGCCCCACCGGTGTCTGTGAAGTGAAGGGTCAAGGGATCTTCATTATGCTGGAATTTACAATAGAATAGAATAGAATAGAATAGAATAGAAGAGTTGGCTGTGTTCAAGCTGGTAAAGTCACCTGCACAATTACTTCACTCCCCTGTGTTGCGCAGTCCAAGCTTGCCCACATAAGCCCTCTGCTTAAGGCTGAGTGATCTCAGCGTGCGTGAGGACAGGTTTTGCACAGCAGCCGTTAGCCTAGGGCTTAGTTTGACTCTTTCATTTTTGAACTCTTCAAAACTGAGCCTGCCCCTAAAATGCATTCCATAAGACAAAGACAGACAAGAGGAAGAGGAGCGTGTGAGAGAACAAGCAAGGGACAGAGGAAATGAAGGAATAAATAAATGAAGTGAAATTAGTGGATGGATGAATGAACAAATGAAGAATGAATGAAAAGCAGGAGTGTGTCAGTGTAATGGTGTCTAATTGTTGTATACTGGTATGGAAATTGTTGAGCTTGTTCTGGCCATTGATCGGTAATGGGAAAGCTGATGCAGTCTGATGACTCTGCTCTAATGTGTTTTCACCCGTTTACCCCCAGAACAGAGAGACAGACGGGTAGATGAACACACACACACACGCACACACGCACACACGCACGCACACACGCACACACGCACACACACACACGCGCACACACACACACACACACACACACACACACGCACACAAGCAGTTCTCATGTTTCCTGGAAGGACATTAAAAACAAAATACACATGCACTCATGCAACAATTACACTCACACACACAATTAAAGGTGCACGTTCAGCTCTATGTCTGTCCCCGACAACAAAACAAACATGCTGGATTTGCAAGCTCAATTTTGGACTGGATTTTGTCAGACGGTGTAATGACTCATAGTGTTCTTTGGGAGACCTTGGAGACAGGAGCTTGTATCGACACACCCTTGATTTCTAATGACAAACAATCATTTCAGGAACATCACAAAAAAGCTGAGATGAGCTCTGTATTATTTATCTTTATTCCCTGGACTGGCTGTTGCACTGATGTTATCCATGTGGTGGGAGTGGTGAAAAGGAGTTTGTATACATTGCCCCGCCCATGTTTCCTCTCTCCCTCCCTCCCTCTCCCTGTTGGGGTACAACCACCCTGTCTTCACGGCCTCATTAAGGATGAGCGTGCACTCTTCAAGGCTCCCTCACTTTGCTCTCCTTCTGTTGCAATCTCTCGCTCTCTGTGCTGATCCCCTGTTTCCTGCCGAGTTTCTTCCTCTACTCCCGTGAGCAGTGTCTCTCCACACCAGCTCCCCAAGGTAAGACAACAAATACAACTTTTTACACCCTTAGTGAATGGAAACTGTTTTTACACAGGTAATAATGTTAAGTATAGACAGAATTGATTTGCTCAGTTATATGATCCAGCCTGACCTACTAACAGGCTGCATGTTTTGAACCAGATTTGTTTCCTCACACCAGCAGGACCAGTTCCCACATGCAGAACTAGCACCTGAAATATGTGTGTATGGCTCCCATCTCTACACAAGTGACATTACTGTCTTGCTTACTGAAGAACTTTGGCTGTAAAACTGCCACTCCATGTGCACAAAATGCACAAAATGTAGTGTAACTGGTTGCTATGCAAAGTGGGTTGTGAGAAAGTAAAATGGTTAGCAGAATCCACATTAATGCAACAAATGCTGCTGCAAATAGAAAGTATTGGTGAGCAAAAGGTAAAAATGTAAAATGTACTGGGAGTATTTGTCAAGGGAATGTTTTAAAATAAGCCAAAGAATTCAAGGAGAAAGATTTCAGATGATCAGTTGTCAATCAAATGCAGTGATTGTAAAGTGTGTATTCAAACAAGGCTTGAGTCAAAAGATCAAAGTAAATTACTTTAAAAATGACATGGACTTAATATTGGTTGCAGCAATGCACAATATGATTTGGGTAAGAGTGTAAAAAGAGATTAGATATAAGTGAGCCCTGATCAATGATTACAAATATCTCCTATTTTCTGACCTTAAAACCAAAGTTTACTCTGTAATAATGAAAAAAAAAAAAGAAACTCAAAATAACTCAAAAAAGTAACTCTCCCAATTTCACAAAGGCGGAATGTCAACCATCTCACGTCTGTGTTAGTGTGTGTCTGTGAAAGCCATTAGGCAGCATGTTGATCTACTGACAGCGTGCCTATCAGCTCTCACCTGCTTGCCTTCTCTGGACTTTTTAAAAAATATATTTCCATCACCTGTTATTATGTTGTTAAGTTACTTACATAATAACACCTATGACAGGACAAAGCTGTAATAGCAGCATTTTGGTTCTGCGGTATGACGTAAGGTTGTAATTGCTCTCTGTCGCAACACGACTGCTCAAGGCTCATTGACATGAAACAGCATTTTCAAGTTTAGCAACGAGCAGCTGAATATACTTTAAAATCTCTATTATCTTTATATTATCAATATACTCTCTATATATTTTACCCTAGTTTATAAAGAAAAAATGTAAAAAAAATAGGTTTCCTAATGAAACTATTAGGTAACGGAACACAGCTAATAGTTTTGTTCTGTAATGACACAAACAAATGACTACTACTAAACTAAACTACTACTGACACTGAAAGTGCTGGGTGAGAAAGTAGTTGTGAATGGGAGAGCATGTGTGTGTGTGTGTGTGTGTGTGTGTGTGTGTGTGTGTGTGTGTGTGTGCTGGGTGTATAATAGTTTGTGTGAAATAATTGGGACCACCTTGTGTTGTGTATGAGACGTTGAGTTGCAGTGTTTGGGCTGAATGTGTTCATCAAGGTCACACGGCATGTGATCTGGCATGAACTGCTGTTTTTGTCAATGCGCTGAACAGAGCGGAAGAGTTTTGGATTAAGGGCCAGGAACAAGGAATGATTTCCACAAAAGGGAAAATATCTGTTACCCTGCAGCTTGTATACACATGTCAGTGTTTGTATTACAAATGATTGTTTTGGCTGATAGATTTATAGGAAGACAAGAACAAAGGCAATTTACTAACGCCACAGATGCTCAAACACAGATTTGCCTCTCAAAAGTGCCATTCATTGAACATCCCATGTAGTATCTTAGCTTTACACCCTCTTCTCAGAGATCACTCGAGGTTGTATGGTAGCCAAGCAACAGCTCAGGGTCACACACAATCAAGCAGTGAATTAATTGGAAACCACCTGTGAATGAGTTTCCCCCTTCAACCCCCCCCAAACTAAGAGTAACCACATGTTTTCAATTCCTGTTGCGCACGCTTGTATTTCCTGGCACTAACCACCGTGTTTGTTGATATCATCTTTGCACTATGGTGCCCAGTTCAAATTACACCTATAATATGTTCAGTGGATGTGACGATAAACTAGGAGGTACTTGTGTATGTGTGTGTGTGTGTGTGTGTGTGTGTTGGTGAGGTGTCCTGCACATTCACTGTTCCCTCCCTTGTTAGAGGTTTTGATCCACGTTCTGCCTCACATACTCCGTATTGAATTTGCACTAAAAGGGGTTGGAAATGAGTGCTATTCCCCTGTAGAGATACACACTGTATATTATAAACACAATGGATCATTTGTCTTTGCCTCCTCAGCATGAAAGCAGGATCTGTTGATGTGTCTGTTTTGTTTTGACACTAGCAGCGTAATGTTTAGGTCTTATAAATGTTGAAGTGCTTATCCTTATTGTGAGTTACATTCACTTTTACATGGAGTGCATCTTATACCAACATGTAGTGGTGGATGCCAGAATGCAGAAGCTTTAGGAATTTCCTGCAGTTATCACAACACTAATTTAGTGTGGGACTGTGCAGTTTGCCAAATGAGTCATTTCCTTACACGTCTGCACAGAGATCTTGTTCGGTCCAGCTGTACTATCCACGCTGTACATTTAACATAAAAACACAAACTCAATACAACATACTTCCGCTCTCCAAACATCCTTCAAAGTTGCAGGCTAAGATGCTTTTACTGAAAACGACACTTCTTTTCAACAGGAAATGGCTGCCAAACGCCAAGCTGGCTACAAGTGTCGCATAGCAGCAGTGCTTCTTCTCCTCTTGGCCAGTATTGGAGCCCTCATTGCTGTTGCCGTCATCCAGGACACATGGAGGTCTAAAGAGTACAGCCTAGAGGTGAACATGTACATGAACATGCTCAAATAGCTCATCAACATTATTTAATACTGTTCGTACTGTGTATTAGAATAGAGATAAATGAATTCCCACAGGCACAGACAGGGTCAAGCTCAGAGAGACAGCCAAGGACACACACACGCACACACACACACAGCTGACATAGGTATACACACACACACATACTTCAACCACCCACTCACTTTCCAGCTGTGAATGTTGAGCCAAATGTCATCCAGATGTCAGTGTCATGGTGGACTAGATAAGCACAGAGACCAGGAAGTGTTGTTACCCTTTTGAAACAATGTGCGCTTTTCAAGGGGCACCATGTGAGTCACAGCAGTCTCTGCGATGTCACATTTATAGTCACAGGTCTTCAGTCGCAATAACTTTCTTTCTTTCTTTCTCTCTCTCTCGTTTTGTCCTCTTTCCTCTTCAGTACGGCATCGTCATAGACTCTGGGTCGTCTCGTTCTAATGTGTACCTCTACGAGTGGCCGGGGAGTAAAGAGAATGACACAGGGGTGGTGACTGAAGTGATGAACTGCAAAGTTCAAGGTGAGTGCAACGGGAAAAGGAAATCCCAGCGTTTGTGTCGAAATTTACTGTTTCGATTTTTATTAATTGCAAGAAGGTTTACAGGATTTATCTGTGGAAACCACATGTAGAGACCAAAGATGCTTTTTCTATTTCATTTCAGGCCTGCTCCATAAAATGTACTGTGCATCTTGGTCTTCTCGTGTCCATAGGTGATGCTATCGCAGGGATGAAAGTTGACCCGGTCAGAGATGAAGCCACTTGGAGAGCTTTCAATGTCTGCATGGACATTGCCACCCATATCATCCCTGCTGCAAAACACAAAACCACACCTCTCTTTCTGGGTGCGACTGCTGGAATGAGACTGTTACAGTAAGGGGATGTTAAAATCGTTCATTTACAGAATTTTCTTTAGCTATTCAACCTTGTTCAAAGGCACCCAATGGAAATGCCATAAGCCCACGTGAGTCACAGGAAACCGTCGACTGTAAATCATATTTACATTGTAGGGTGGAGTATAACTTACAAGTTACAAGAACGGATGTAAGGTGTAAGAGCAGCCAAAGCATTAATGTTGTGTAACACATCTGTGGGGACTCTCCACAGTAATGGGGGATCAATCATACGGCTCATCTGCTCCTGCACAGCTCTACCTTATTGTTATGTTTTGTTCAAGTGGAAAAAAAGGTTTGATAGTTCTGGTTAGGCTAGGATTTGGTTTACTTGAAGCATCATAACATCCATATACTACACTGTTGTTGTTTTCAACCCTGTCACCAATCCTGTCTGTGATTCTGCTTTGCCAAAAGTAAGGAGGATGAAAATAGGTCCAATGAGGTCCTAGCCAGCCTCAGAGAGTATCTCAGTTCACTGCCGTTTGTCTTCCAAAACGCTTCCATCATCACTGGTCAGGAGGAGGGGCTGTACGGCTGGATCACTGTCAACTACATCATGGGGAACTTCCTGGAGGTAACGCCAACAATGTTAAAATGATATGCGATGTTATGTGTGCAGCATCTGCAACTCAAGTTGTGTGTGTGTGTGTGTGTGCCCGTGTGTTTCTGGATACTGCATGTTGAGAATTTAAATTAATAAGTGAAATTTTACAGCTGCACTTTATAAAATGACCACAGACGGTTAATGTGCCTGTCTGACTCCACGAGATACTGCAGCTTGTGGATTGCAACCCAAACACTCCTGTAACACAATTGAACTTGATTGCTTGAAGCAGCCTGACCTACCAAACTGACTTGCATCCCAATCCAAACCAAACCATTACTTTACACACACAAACACACACACACACACGTTAGCAACTACAGTTCCGGCATGTTCTGTCAATTCAGACAAATGGACGGTCGTGGACATTACACATTGCACGCCTCCACAAACTGCAGAGAGCCAATGCTAAATGAACATTTCTTTTAATTTCTGTTGATTATTGTGGAGTGCGGGTGCAAGTCAGTATTGTCCTGCCACAACACGTTACTTTTACTTACTGTAGACTTCTCATTACATTTGTAGAAGAACCTGTGGAACGCCTACGTCCGTCCTGCAGGGGAGAAGACAGTAGGGTCCATGGACCTTGGTGGAGCATCAACACAGATCGCCTTTGCAGTGGAGAAGGAGCTGACGGGGGAAGACTACCTGCCTGTCAAACTGTACGGTTACGATTACAACATCTACACTCACAGTTTCCTCTGCTATGGCAAGAACGAGGCCGAAAAGATGACCACGGATAAAATAATACAGGTACCGACAAGAGTTTGTGTGAGAGCATGAAGAAACAGAAATTCATTTATCTGGTGTCTGTGTTTTGCCTGAGTTTGCTTTTGTGTTTGAATGCGTGGCAGCAGGAATGTGTGTTTTTCCCGCATGCATGTGCAAGCCAAAACCCATTAATGCCCAGTTAAGGATCGATCAGTGAATTATGTTGACGAGCTGCTAACGGGCAAAAGGAGACCAGTCACGGATGCATTATGTCATTAACACTATTGATCGGACCATCAGTGTCGTCAGGCCAGTCTGGAAGAAACGCATTTTTTCTTGTATCTTATAGCTACTTTGTTGAAACTTGGAGTAATTGTAGAAGAGTGAGTGCTATGGGAATGTCATGGGTATACAATCCAAATAAAGCTTCCTTAAAGAAATAGTCATTCTGACCTCTTCCTCCCGCGTCTCCCCATCCTCCATTTTCCCTTCTTCCCTCTTAACATCCTAGGCATCATCTGATCCGACCTTTGTCCCCAACCCATGCTACCCTGAAGGTTTCAATGTCACCATCAAGGCTTCGTCCATTTATGACACAGAGTGCATAAAGAAGCCAAACAACTATAACCCAGAGCAAAATATCTTCATGGTGGGAGCACCGGACTCAGAAAAGTGTGGGAACTTAGTGAGATCCCTTTTTGATCTCACCAAATGCTCCTCCTCCAGCAGTTGTTCCTTCAATGGAGTGGAGCAACCATCAGTCAGAGGAGATTTTCTGGTAAGACACCATCCAAAGAGGCTGTGTGGAGGTTTTGCACTTTGCAGTTTGCTTTAAATCTCTCTGCTGTTCTCATCAGGCATATGCTGGCTTCTTCTTCACTTCTCGGGCTCTGCAGCTGAACAGCACATCACAGCTGGAAGACTTCAATGCCACGGTTCACAGTTTCTGCCACACACACTGGACAGAGGTAACAATCTACCCCACCCCCCAGGTATAAGAAAGGAGGACAAGCTCGAGTTAAGCAGGGGAAGTGATAAAAGTTCAAGTGAGAGGAAAAGGAGAAGAGGAGGGGAGGAAAAAAGGGAGGGCAGGGTTTGAAAGAAAGATGCACATAGATGATGTTTTGTTCATCTTGATGAATTTCCACACTATAGCTGACTAATCTAGTCCTAACCAAGGATACATGGTCCACATTGGCTGTTTCAAGCAATAGAAGAACACGTTTTTTTCGCCTCAGGGCAAAATACCTTCTGTCTGAGGTGTGTGTCCTAATATTGAGTTAGTGTGAAATGTCGTGTACAAACCTGCACATTAAATGAGTTTAAACCAACATATAATGAACTGAAGTGTAGAATGACCCTGACATTTTATTCATGTGATTTTGAGCAAGAGACACTGGCACATGAACAGGATTTCCTGCCATGTTTATTCTGATATTTCTCTATTATATGGTCTCACTTTGTAACCTTGTGTAACAACAGAACCTCCTTTTTGCATTTAGACTTCAATTTAATGATATTTCTTACCATTTCTTGTACTTCTAGTCTAACGTCTGATCTTTGTGGCTTTGTCTCAAAGCTGAGAGCAGGGAGACCATGGATCTCTGACCGATACCTAAAGGGTTACTGCTACTCCGCTCACTATGTCTTCTCTTTGCTGACGGACGGATACAAGTTTGACAAAGACACTTGGAAACAGATCTTCTTCGAGAAAGAGGTTGGTTGGAAATAAGACCAGAAATACTGCATCTGCTTCAGGATACGAGTGGAAAGAGTCAAATTAAAGACGGGCATTGAGCAGTGATTAACACACGCAAGCCGTCTGTGAATGAGGCCACCCATCGTGGCCCATTAGAGTTGGACGGGATCTGTCTGCAGACAACAAGTTGAGTCAGAATGAGAGGCAGGCGATTTATTGCACCGAGTTGCCCTGAGGATATGGAGCCTCTTTTACAATGGAACTCCCTCAACAGAAGGAGATTCAATTCATTACTCATGACTCACCAATGAAGATACGAGCTCTTAAAAAGTCACACATCACATTAGTTTCTAAAATTGCATTGTGGTTTTACATTTAGATCATAGGAACTTCCCTCAGTGGCTGGCAATGTCCCAACCTTCCAGTCCTCCTGACAAGAGAGTCAGTGTACGCTGCTGTGTGTGTTCTCATGCCTGTAGGTTGTTTGGGTGTCTGCAGGCTTATAGATCCTCCATGAAGCTGTTACAAAACAGACACACATGGAAAAATTTGAAGATTGGTGCTGTGAATCATCTTTAGCCCAGAGGCGACAGGCCTGTTACTCTGGCACTTTGTGTATTGAGGATGATTGGCAGCACATGAAACTACAAAGAAGTCCTCATGGTGAATGTTTGCATGATGTCAAATCCATTGAGAGCATTTAAACCCCTCTCTTCTCCTCTCCAGGTGAATGAGATCAGCATAGGCTGGAGTTTGGGCTACATGCTGCATTCATCCAACATGATCCCATCTGAGGTGAAAGAAATCTTCCCCCTGACGAACCCGGTCTTTGCTGGCCTGGTTTTCCTCTTCTCAGCCCTCACCATAGTAACTCTGGTCTTTATTTTCATCATCATCGTTCGCATCTGCTACTGAGCCACCTGGGCCAAAAAAACACGGCAGTTTGAAATGAATGCAAATAGGAAACAAGATTCACAAAGGGAATGAGAAGCCAGCAGAAGCTGTGGGCACTGCTATAATCCTGTGCATAGTTGGAGACTGTTACGCTATGCATGTTCCAGGGGGACCACACTGACATCCTCAATAGCTTTTTTATTTTTCTAATTGTTTTTTAGCCTGAGGTTATTATTTTCTTTTTGATTTTGATGATAAGACTTTATAAAAAAACTGAAGTAAGAGCTTACAAGAAGAACCCCTCCCTGATGTACCCTGTTAATGTTTTTTTTACGTGTAATTAGTTTATAGTTTGACAAGAACAAACAACAGGTGCTCTAAAGGGGGTTAGACAGTTCACTTTGTACCTCAGGTAGACTCACAAACTACGCACACCTCAGAGACAAATCACAGAAAAACCTCACGTGTGCTGTCCTGAAATAGAGAAGTATACAGTATGAGTGTGTGAATGTTCCACAACTGCAACAGAATAAATCCCATTCTTCATCTTAAAAGAGAATAATTGTTAAACTAATAGGGCCACCAGGGGGGGCATGAGCTGTTTTTGGGTCGATTTGACTCCTGTGTTCTTCAATTTCGGCACTTAGCTTGGGAGAGTGAAAGCGAATGTGCAGTCAGATGTGTTCATCTGAGCGCTGTACACGTGGAAGTACACAAGACATGTATGTGTTCTTCATCTTTCTGTGGAAAGAAGGTGCACACAAACTTGTAAATCCTCTCAGGCAAAATGATGATTTATCCATTGATCTATTGATTATGTTTTATTGCACTGAATGTGTCTGACTTTGATTAAACAATAGCATTTTGCAATCATGTTTTACTTTGGTTTGTACTCTATACCCATCATACAAATCTCTATACTGTATGAAAACCTCCTTAATATATATTTAAAGTCAAGCGTGCCATTGGTTCCTTGTGTTTTTGTAATATTTTAGAGCCCTTAGTGTTATCTTTTAAATTTATGCACTTATCTTGTGTTGTTCCATCCTTGTAAATAAACTATGTCTCGGGGAGGCTTTCATTCTGTACTGAGATCACATTATACTTTATTGGTGCATTCAGAGACTGATGAAAAGGAACCAGGGCTAAATTAAGTACTGCAATAAAAGTTAGGGATTAATATAACTAAAGGATCAGGTTCACTGTCAAACCTTAAGAGCTCGGTTTAATCTGCTCCTGCTCCTGGTTGTTACTTGGTTTGGATCTGGATCTGAGTCTTTGCAGCATTTTGGATTCTAGGGTGGGGTCAAAACTGTCCAAACTGAATGAGTCTGTACCATACGGTCAATATGGACAGGGGGGGGACACGATCCTTCCAACGCAATGCAAAGATGCATCTTGAGCCTGCAGCACAAACTTTCCATTGAACGGCCTTTGGTCAGCTAGGCTTTGACCATTTAGTGGGAATGAAGATCTTTTACAAAGGGTCCAAATGTAGCCTTCCACATCACTCTGCCCCAGGATAGGAGATTCAACAAAGGCTTATTGTCACATTGAATTGACTCGTCCTGGTAGGCCAGTGAAAACGTGTCCACAACTGCAAGTCTGGTGTCAAGTTTCACTGCCTGCCTGCTTGAAACAGGTCAGAGAGGCGATTGCAGATCAGTAAAATAGGGCTCTTAGTGGCAAAAGGGTTAACTTATGCATGTGAACTAATTTATACACAATGGATCCTGCAGGCAATGTCAAAACTCAAGTCGCACAGTTTTTCATTTGCATACAGCACTTATATTTTCAGAAAACAAAAATATCTATCATCAGTTGTTTCAGGATGTTTACAATCATGACAAATATATCTGATCCGCTGAAATGTGAGCAGATTCCATCTATTCCATATCAGACTGTAAACAAGAAAGAGGCGTCTGTGAGTAAAGTCCTCTTCCTCACACAACATTCGCCGAGCTCCATCTCTTTGTGTTGTACTTTGATCGCCCTTTCAATAATGTGGTTGTCTGGTCTCTGCCCTCCACACAACTATGCATGAATCCCATATGATGCACTGACTGTATTATTCATGTGTTGTTAATGCCTCTATATGTGTAGGATGAACTTAGTTACTAACTGGACAAATCGGTGGCTGTTGTAACGGGTTAATGGAAAATAAAACGTAAAATAACTTCAGAATACGTCAATTCATTTTGCATGCGCTTGCCTGTATGCATACTGTGTATTGTACTGCCCTCTAGTGGCACATGCAAGCAACTTCAGTAACGCAGGGCAGGCAGTCAGTCGTTTGAAACATTTTTTATTGAAAGTTTTGTCTAAAAAGAAACAAAAAAAAAGAATTGAGACATTTGAAACTACAGCAATATCCACTACAGACACTCTCAGAATCACAATTTGAAAGACATGGGAGGCATGTGACCAAGCAAATAAAAAAATAGCATCATCAAAGTATTTCTGTTGCATCTTCTTTTAAACACCTGTACAAAAAAGATCTCATAAATATTACTTTTGTTCTCGCTTTCTCTACACTCTTAGCTCCTCTATTAATAATTTACTTTCCAATAGAGGTTTGAATCTGCTTGATTTTGGTTGAACCATGCTTTTTAGTATAGCGTCTCTCCCCCCTTTCCTCCTTTCATTGGTAGGGCTGAGAAGGTGTGACCTCAGAGCGAAACATTAAGAGCCAATCACGCAGCCAGAATTTCCAGCTTTTACATGTTCAAGAGTAAATGTACAGTATGTTGCAGTTTCACATCATTTCTTTGTTTTCAGGTCTGCAACCAAGAAAATGCTCTTTTTCATCTAACCTGAAAACAGAAACAATCTTTTACACTTCATTTCCAATTTGAGATTTTAAATTGCGTCTTAAACAAAAAGGAATCTTTCAACCTGGCCAATTCTGTAGCCACACCTCTCCCTCGCCCGGCCAACACGAGACGACCTCTCTCTCCAATACTGAAAAGTTAATAGCAGCTCAAACATTACAGTCAATTCTCAAAAAAAGGCAACACATAAAGAAAACTTCTCAGATTATTTTGTCCTTGTCCTCATAGGAGAGGACACACAGATGATAAGCAAGTGAAGTGATTTCTCGGGGATTTAGTTGATGACCCCCATTTCCTCTTACCTGCTCACATTTTAAATGGCTTGAGTTTGGCAAGACAGCGGCGTTGCGGTTTGTAGCTTGGCTCAAGCAGAAAGGAAGTATTTGCACATCAAATTCATGATCATCCAATTAAGAGCATTTCGGCCAACCGGATTGGTCAATGCAGCCTTCAGAAGTGAAACTCAAAAGGTCTGGAATTTATTTTGCGGTTCTTTACCATTGATCATCATAATCCCAGCAGACCACAGTGTGTGTGTGTGTGTGTGTGTGTGTGTGTGTGTGTGTGTGTGTGTGTGTGCGCGTGCGTGTGCGTGTGTGTGGTCTCCACTTAGGTTCAGGGCAACATCTGTTTTCCGATGGAGGCAAGCGGGTTCAAGGTGTTGTGTCGTTGTATGTTTTCAGTCACTGTCAAAATGATCTCACACACAAATGGTGAATGACAAGTGAGAGAAATCTCAGTTTCAAAGGTGAAAAAAGGAGTAAAGCAACATGAGGAACATCACTGCCTAGTTTCTTGTTCTTCATCTTTGGTATAAAATATGCCACCTGTTGGCCATTTTTGTTCAACAGTTAAGAAAGATTAAAGAAATTGTCAACACTTTTTCCTAAAACTATTGCTTTTTGCACAATTAAAAAATCCTAGCTCTTCTGCTTTTTTTGTCAAAGTCAGAGATTTTCCTTTTTTTTTAAACTTTAACTTTTTCTTTTTGCGGTGAGACAAGCAAAGCAGGCAAAATCAAAACTTTCTGAAGGTCAATAAAACCAAAACACAAATGTCATGGAGAAACAAAACTCTTTCTCATGATTCGACTAAAATGCACTTTTTTATGAAGCAGTGGACTGACCCTTCCCACTATGCGTTAACTAGTTTTCTACCAACATCAGTTGCACTGTACCACATAATTTAAAATCATCTTCATACAAATACAACCTTATTTTCTAATCCTGTACAGATAGCTTTGTAGATTTCACCTCAGCTCCGGCGACTCCCAGAGCTCCTCAGATCATTTAATCATTCAGTCTTTTTTTTTTTTTTTTTAACATTTCAACACTATGGAAACTTTTTCTCCCCAAAGTTTGAGAAAATTAAGGCAATAACGATTTACGAAAACGTTGATACTCTAGAAAACTACTAAAATCATAAAAAGAATCAACATAATGTAGCTTAATATCAAAGGAAGACAACTTGTTTTTCTAGACTTTGCTTCTTTCCTCTTTTAATAAAAAAGTCTGAAAATCTACCTGCACATTCAAATGGTTTTTTGTAACTTTTTTGTATGTTTTTTTTTACTGTACAGCTTGTTGGTTGAGTTTTGATTTCAGTCGGTCTTCTCTTTTCCTTCGGAGGCAAAGTCCAGTCTCACGGTGAGAAATAATAAACTCAAAGTTGCAGACAGCATTTCATGTCATTGTCCTTGGGTTCAGCAAACCATCATTTCTTTATCCTCTCTCTCTTTGTTTTGCGGTTCAACCAGGTAAGAAATATATTTGATTTTTTTCTTCATTTTGTCTTTTATTTGGTGCCTGTGCACAGTGAAAGCATTCTCTCCTCGCTGTTGTCCCCCTGACCTTTATGTCTCTGTTTCATTTTGATTCTGTGTCTCCTGCACATCAGTGCTCAGTCCTTCTCAAGGCAATGCAGCAACGAGTCCTACCAGCATCTTGTTATCTAAAGGAGACAGAGAAGCAGCGAGTAAATGAAAGGGTAACTAAGGAACCTGCAGACAATGCCAGATGGAAGCAGCGGCGGTTTATCTGAGAGAAAGAAAACAAGAGCAAAGCACTGCAGGACAGAGGCAGAACTAGAGAGGCTGCTTTACAAGCGGAGGCTGACATGGATCTGTGACCAGAGCAAACACAACAAGAGGAGAAGCATTTGGTTAGTGTAACAAATATGTGCTGCAGCTTTCACAAGGGTTGACAGATTTCAGATCCAAGCACTGAGAAATAAAACTCAGTGGTGTTTGTTTCCTTTCCATCACACACTCCTACAATTTCTACTGATAATGATGATGCAGAAATGATCACAGGTTTTCATAAACATCCTTTACTTAGCTGTCAAAGAAAATCCTGGACAGATAATATGATGTCATCATGTGACAGCAAGCAGGTCCCAGCTGTGTTCATGTTGGAATAGAGGAGAAAGCCTTAGGAAGCCAAATTGGGTGTGTGTACGCTCTGTGCTGAGCTCGCTCAAAGCCCCAATCATGGCAGAAGCCGTGGAGAGAGGGGCTGTGTGCGGCTGCTCTGTTTGGCAATTTGACCAAACAACCTCCTCAGCTGAATCATCTCAACTATAGAATGCACTGCAGTGTCACGTTCCCTTTATTTTAAACAATAATCATGTTAATGTTGAAATTATCATATATGCTGTACTCGATTTATGACTCATCCTGGTATTTGAACGCAGTTGTTTGTTACTATTTGTTTCTTATGTGTCAGTATCAGAAGTTATCAATCAAGCTTGAGATGGCTAGTTACTGAATATTCTGTATATTTAACTTAGGTTTACATTATATACAGGTGCAGCTCATTACATTTAAATATCGTGGAAATTTGAATTTATTTCAATAATTCAATACAAAAAGTGAAACTGTCATATATTATACATTCATGACACACAAAGTGAAATATTTCAAGCCTTTATTTGTTTTAATTCTTATGATCATGGCTTAGAGCACACACACTCATTAACTCACATCACCTGCTGAGGTTTCCTGGGCCTTTAAATTGTCTCTCAGTCTGGTTCACTCGGCTACACAACCATGGGGAACACAACCATGTTCTAATCCATTGAGCTGCACCTGTATATGTTAATGTGGCCATGCAAAATGCTTCATATCAAAATACAAAATTAACACAAATAATGTGTTGCATGAGTCTAAGCAGTTTTTTTTTTATCACTTTTTAACCTTGATTTCTGTTGTTTTCAATAGAAAACTTGTATCTTTATGTCACATAAAGTTCAAATGAGCATGGAATGTGTGATTGCTGCCCTGAGATAACGTGCTGACAGTCATCCTCTCCCACTCCACTGCTGTCACCTTAGTCGGGTTTTACATAAATAACAAACAACAAGAACATGAACGCACTTGACACAATAAAGCAATAACATTCAGAGAGCAGGGGTGCAGGGCGTGCACGGTAAACAGGCACACCTCCGCTCATTCCACTCACTTAGTCTGTTGGTACGAGTAGGCTGTAGCATGATCCCCTGTATTTTCCACTGATAATGGCTGCTGCCCGCTGGCATCCTGCGAGGAGGGGGCGGCCGTCTGTGGAGAAGGTTCCGTCACCACACCCTGACACCAGAAACATAATTACAGACAAGTCAGATATCAAATGATCTGCTCTGCTTAAAGTGTTTAACCTTCATTTATCGAAGGGAGGTGAACGACGCACGCGATGTTCCATAAAGCCCCATGCTACAGATTAGTGCTACGCTCAGGGCATCCAAACAGTTTAACAAAGACAACACATCAATCTGGAATGATTCCTGGCGATGGCTTCAACTGCTGTAATGTGACTCTGGATAATTCCTAAAACACATTTCAGTAATTCACATTAAGTTCTTGCACTTTTTTGGGAAAGTGAGTGAGTCCAACAGAATCCAAAGCAGATTCAGTATTTGTTTTCCAAGCCGTATGCTAATAATGGAAAGTGACTGGAAGTGGGTTCTGCATGAATTTAAAATCAAAATACTGTTTTATTATACTATGACACAACAGTAATCTTAAAACAGAACTCTTTGTAATGTTGTAGGTATTTCACAACCATTTATTTTTTTCCCTTTTCCTTATTAACACTATGTTGCATTCAATGTCCAAAATGTCTTGCCACCAGTGCAATAATAACAAGATCTGGCAATGAAACACCCCCACTTCATCATCATCATCATCATCATCATCATATTACTGTAATCTTGTTTGCTTGGATTGGCTTTACTTTCCACTAACTAATACGGTGTAACTACTACCAAAGTGTTGTTCCAGTGATGCTGATTCAGCAGTATAACACACTTTGGACATATCAGTTACAGTCACAGATCCAGAAGAAGATTGATCTGATCTGAAATTTCAAACTATTAAAGTCATCGATTCCTATGATGAAATGTTTTTGGGACATCTGACTCCAAGTTCATGGTGGGCGAGAGTTTGTGACTTTGGAGTTTGTGACCCTCTAGTTGCTGTCTTACTTCCACTGTGATGGCAGAGGCAGGCACTGCAGTGTACTGGGGAATGTAGGTTCCTTGCATAGGAGCAGCCGCTGCAGCAGGCATGTACTGCGGAGAGAGAGGGAGGAGCGCACACACACACGCACACGCGCACACACAGACACACACACACACAAACACGTATAACACAAATCATGTATAATTAAAGGACACTTACTTACTTCAGTTTACAACTAATCACAGCAGTATGCACATTCTCAAAGTAGCGGTGAAAGGAACCACACACACGCTGTATTAAGACTCACGGTGCCTGTAGTGCCCAGAGACAGGTGGTTCATCTGCTGGGTGAGAGGAGCCATTACACCGGAGGGATGAAGAGACAAACTGGGCTCAATGGCCGCAGCTGGAGTGATCACAGCACCCTAAGGCAGGAGGGTTGGGAAGGTGGGGGGGTGGGAGGGGAGGGGAGCAGAGCAGACAGGACCGGGTCATAAACTGTGTTGTAAAAGGTGGAGAAAGTATCGCCTCCTGTCTGCGAACAGCTAAAGTGAAAAGCATCAATGAAAATCAATTACATTTTAAAAAGGGCATTTATGTTTTGCCAGCTTGAAACGGAGGGGGGAGAGCTGCAGTTAATAACATTGGTAATCTGAGTTCATGAGAGTTTATGTTCCAGCACATTTTTCATTTTAAATTACAGGAGGCAGGGAAGGAGGGAAGGAAGGAGCAGAGACGCTGGGAGGAGGAGAAGGAGGGTGAGGATGAGCCAGTGTACGCTGAAGGGAGTGAATGTAACAGAGGAGGAAGAGGAGGCGACGCTGCTCTCTACAGCATGACAGCAGAGAGCAGGACAAGAACACAGGATGACTCTCAATCTAAAAGGAAAGATATCAAATATATATCAAAACACAAACTCATTACCCCCAACAAACCTGGCAAATTTGATCCAAATCCATTATAAACCTTTTGAGTTTGTAGCTGTGACAGGTAAACAAACACCAGTGGCTACAACACACTCACACAATCTGATTGGGACTTCAATCTGACCAGGTGCGTCAGAAGTGTCACTTCTCTAAAACGAAACACACACACGACGGCTCTGTATAGATTCTCACGCCAAATACTGAGACACTGTTCATTTGCGCCTGTACACCTTCCATAAGCTTGAACAGCACCGGTTAATGTGTCAGCGTTGTTCTCGAACAATTCCGTAGCTGCGTGCTGAGGCAGGATGTTAGATTCAGTTCAATGCAGGAACGGATGGGATTCAATTCAGGTATATTATATGGAAATCATCTAAACACACTCCGCAACATAAACACACTGAACACAACTGCAAATATGTGAGCACAGATCCTTGTATCTATAAGCGACACACACACACACACACACACTGATACAGACAGGGGTTGTCAGAGCTGTTAAATGGTGAGTGCTTTTCCTCCTGACTGCTGTCTTCTCAGGGAGATGTGTTTGATGAAAACAGCAGCAGCCCGGTGATCATAACTGCTCTGTCAACTGTCCTTCACTTAACAACTGACTGCCTGCAACTTCTTCAGAATAAGACACTGAAACACACACACACACACACACACACACACACACAAAACAGATGGAGATCCATGCAGAGCTTTGGTTTGGGCAGGTAGACGTAGCTAATAACCACTCTTCTCATCCATCTATATAATGTTGTCTGGTTTAATGCGTTCCTCCCTCCGCCGTCTTCTTCCTCTTCCTTCGTCTGATGTCACAGCGAGCCTCCGCTCAGAGACGCATAGAGAAATACACAATGACTAATTATCTGCACTGATATAAGGCGGCACAAGCCACGTCTGTTTCTGTCTGAGTGCAGCTGTGTGTTGTGTGATGAGCGCGTAATTGCATGTTGTAGATGGTGTGTGTGTGTGTACGTGTGTGTGTGTTAATGACTTCATATATCAGATGTGTTACCTGGGGTAAGCAATAAATGAGTACGCAAGACAGACTGTTATCTTTTCCCTGAGGCCAGGAAGGAAAAAAAAAACCTGCTTCAACTTTGAGCCATCTTTCTCTCTCTGTCACACACACACACACACACACACACACTCATTTTTGTAGGAGAGGAGAATTGAAGCCGACTACCCAGACAGTGTGCACCTTCGGTATTCGTGACAATGACACCTGTTTGTCAAGAACTAACAGCTGTATGTGTGTCTGTGTGTGTGTGTGTGTGTGTGCGTGTGCGATTGTGTGCAAAAGGAAATGAACTGGCACTGTTTCCTGTTTTTCAGGTGGTGAATTCTGAAAACCAGATGTTTGTATTATTTTACAAATTGATTCACCATACTTACTCCATCCTCTTTCCCTTCTTTCCACTCTTTTACAGACACACACACACACACAGGTACAAAGGGTTTTACAGGACTACATAAAACACACGTCCACACATGCATACAGCAGCATTGTGAGCCTCTTTGGAAGCTCAGCTGAGGATTAAATCACGTTTCCTCCACATCCCTTTTTGTCTTTTGTCTCCTTGAATGGCTTTAACATGGCAGTTAAACTCTGGAAGATCTCAACTCCCAATTCTTCGGCTGTCTCATCACACAAACCTCCCCCGCTCCCCCGCACGCACGCACGCTGCCTTTTCTCGCCACGCATGGTTAAGGTAATGCATTCATTTCCTGTAGAAGGATTTGCGAATAATTATTCACAAAGACGTCCTCTCACTAATTAAGATGTAAAGACAGGGAGTTCAAGTAATCTCTGCATTCCACCAAGGCTCAGGAAACACACACACACAAGTTCACACACATAAAGCAGTGTGCCTTAAGGTGTGCGTGTGGGTGATCTGAATTACCATGAGTAAGTGCTTGTGCATGTGTGTGTGTGTAAACAGTCTCTCCGTGTGTGTGTGTGTGTGCACCTTCTTTATTCCTGAGAAAGGAAAGCAGCCCCTTTTCCCTCTCTAGCTTGTGAAATAGAATGATTCATTTCCTCAGTAAGAGTCTTAAAAAGCTAAATTATCTGCATTTGTTAGTGACGCATAACAATCTATTTTTCCACTTTGTAATTTTGCGCCCCGCACATAAATCTGCAGCGATCTGTGATGGATGTGCTGCCGAGTGCGTCAACCTAAACGTGTGAACGAGTGTGTGTGCCATTAATGGAAGTTACCAAGTCATTAACTGTGGCACGGCAGCGACAAGGCGCCAACCGAGCCTCTGCTACCATAGGAACAGAATGAAGCTGCTGTGTCTCCCCCTCTTTCCCTCCCTCCCTCCCTCCCACCCCACCTCCACCACCAGATTTTAATTTCCAAGCTCTTCCGTATCCAGGAAATACAATGACTCGCCTTCCCCTTTGTCATCTTACAGGGATTCTGACGACGCCGAGACGAGAGCACAGAGCCCAGACATGCCTTTGCAGCACTTGTTTTCTTCTCTTTGTACACGATTTATTCTTTGTAATCCCCTCTTTCCTCTCCTCTCCCCCATGCCTCGCCCTCTCCTCCGTCCTTACCCTTTCTTAAACACACACGCAGACTTCCTTTTCCATGCCTTTATTCTCTCTCTCTCTCTCTCTATTTCGCCCTATCTTTCTTTACTCTCACAAAGTCTTAGGGAAGCCAGATTAAGCAGCCTGCCAAATAATTAGATGGGACATTTGTTTGAGAACACATTTACAGAAGGGTATTATCCCTTCTCACAGACATCATTTTAATCAGACAACAGAATGTTTTCAGGAGTTGGCACACAGACAGAGAGAGAAAGACGGATAGGGAGGAAGAATGACGAAGAGGGGAAATAGAGAGTGCCAGAGGGGCCAGAAAGCAAAGCAGTGAAATATTAAAGTTGAACTATGTTGTATTTGTAGGAATCCCTCAATGCATAGATGATGGAGCCTATCTGTGCTGTCTCTATCTTCCTTTTCCTTGGAGCTGACAGCTTCAATGAAGCAGAACTGAATTCTGCAGGTAGGAAACAGTCTGGGGACGCCGCCAGCAGGAAAATGCGACTTACCAAACATTTGCAATTTGATAAGAATCTGCATGATAAAGTCTTTGTTGACTTTGTATGTTATTTTCCAACAGCAGCTGTCTAAACTCTACTGCTCCTTTATGAAAAACATGCAGAAAATAGCATCATTATGGTTGGTTTTAATAAAATTCATTAAATATCCAGTTTATTGTATATTCCTGTATATTTGCTTCATTAAATCAATGTTATTCGCAAGTTTGGAAGTCAAACTAACATTGTACCCACGAGGAAAAGTATGAACGAGTGGTAAATTAATGTTTACAAGTTAATTAAGTTTTTCCTGCTTATTGTATCAGTGGGGGAATTGGTCCCAACATTAATCTCTTCCGTCTCCAGTTTGCCTAGAAGCATTGCTGTACTGATAAATAATTACCAGCCAGTGAATTTGCCTCAACTTTTCTTTCTTTGCTTATTGTACCATGCTTAAAAAGCAGTCTGCTGTTTTTAACGCTTTACACAGCCCACTTCTAAGAGGAAAGGAGTTTGCATTGTTGTTTGTGTGTGTAAGAACGAAAGGAAACAGAAAGAGAGCTCGTAGGCGTGTGTATGTGGGTGTGTATTGACTAGCAGCAAGGACATACAGTATGTGAATGTAAAGATACGCGTGGGGTGGGCTTGTGTTTGTGTGCTGTGCGTTAAAAGTACAGATGTTCTGGATCCTGCAGAGCCTATGGATCGCACAGAGCACCAGCTATCAAGCACACAGATTTTAGTCGAATATTTAATGCTTCAAGATTGGTGTACCTGTAATTTCATTAGAGGCCAGCAGGGGGAGAGCTTTTATTATGGATTTCAGAGAGCGCCCCTCTGTGCTGTTCCAGCTGCTTGAAGAAGGTTATTCACAGGCTGATTCAGCAGAGAAACACGCAGATCCAGGGCAAGCGTTTTTCTGCTTTGACCTGGGTTTGTCTCTCACACACACTCCACACACTCTCCAAACACTGTCAAAACTGTGTGCCTGCCTGGTCTTGGTGTCATGCAATGAGATCACCTAGAAATTGATCCTGTCTCCAGATTTTTCATTTATTTCTGATTGATCAACAAGCTTCTCATCTTCATTTGAATTCATCTTAAGGTGAGAATATTGTGAATAATTCATAAAAGAAGAAAAAAAAAAAAAGAATAATTCTTCACTCAGTTCTTCTCCCATTCCCTGCCGTCGAGATTAAATGAGAAATAAGGCAAAATAAATAAGTAGCATTTAACACAGTCACCGCATTATGGCACTCTAACAATGCACAGCTAGGTTAAGTGAGTTCCTCCTTTTATTTCCATAAATCCTGTAGTTGCCAGTCAGATAAACATTCACATTATTGACAATTCCATTGAATAAAATGCCCTTGACTTGGCAAGAAAGTAACACACACAGAAAATGTACAATACAAAGATGACTTACTGTAGGTTGCATAACATACTGTTGGTGTGGCATCCAAGATGTACTCTGGACCTGAGAGTGGAGTGGAGAAGAGAAGAGAAGAGAAGAGAAGAGAAGAGAAGAGAAGAGAAGAGAAGAGAAGAGAAGAGAAGAGAAATGAAAGGATTATGGGGAAAGGAGGACAAGTGCAAACAAATGATGAGGTAATTACAGAAGGGAGGGAAAGGCATGAGTAGGAGGATACAGACGGGAGGTCAGAAAGAGAAGATGAGATGAAAGCAAAGATCACAAAGAAGATTGTAGTAAGTGAGTAAAATGGAGGAAGGAGGAACATAAAGAAGAACAAGTGGAAGACAGAATGACAGGAAGGAATGAAAAGGAGGAGGAGAAGAGAAAATGAATCATTAGCACAAGTCTTCACAAGCCCATTTCAGAGCCCCGGTCCCTGTGGCAGAGTGCCTTAAAGAATATTAGCAGGTCCAGTATATGTTATGTTGTAATTATAAGAGGATATGGAGACCGCAGAGAACAATACAGTGTAATAATTACCACTCTGCGGTGGAGGTTTCATCATCAAAGCCTGTCTTGGGATCAAATCACCACTTTCATCTCCTTCTCCTACCCCATTCCCAACCCTAACGTGAGGAGGAACAAGTCCCTAAAGACGGCTTAGTCACATCTAAGATATGTTATGTGTGTGTGTGTGTGTGTGTGTGTGTGTGTGTGTGTATGGTCGTTTATGTCGTCTCTAGTCATGTAAGGTAGATTTGTCTCCGGATGTGTTTGCCTTAAAGAGCAGGATGTCATTGTGTCGCTCTGTGTGTGAGTTGCACTGAATTCTGCACTGCTGTGAAGTGTCAGCGCATTTGTCTTTCTTATTTACAACGAGGAGAATTTTCTCCAGTCAAGAGAGGAGCTGTGGAGGAGGAATTGTATTTGCTTTGCAGAACATGTGTTTGACAAACTGAAGATAAAGGCCTTTGTCAATGTCTCACAAAAACACATACGCCTCTAAACAGCTTCGGCAGGAGTTGCACCTTGTGTTACACTTCAGCTCAGCCCTGATTAGCAAAGTGTAAATGCAATCACACACACTCTTCAGCTAAAGTCCAACCACTCTCGTTGTTTTGAATCAAGAGCTTATTTGTTTATTTCTAACACTGGAGGACATGATGGGACAAGAAGGAAACACGTATGCAGAATCAGATAAAGACAATTCTGTTTATTGCAAGATATAAATGCAAGTCCCAACATCAGGTCCAGACCATGGATCTAGACACTGAGATGTTTGAGTTGTTAATAAAGTGGTTGGTTTTTCCTATTAGGGTGGATGGGAGGATACAATGCAAGAGGATGAAGGAAAGCAAGCAATGAAAAACCTCAATTTCACAATTTATAATGATCCTGACTTGAAAGACTGAAACATTCCTAAGCTTCATGACATTCATTCAAAAAAAAAAATCTGAAACCACAGCTGCTGTGGATGGGATCAATTGAATTTGTCACATTAAAATTGCAGTAATTCAACTGGTACTCTACATCCCAGAGTTGTTAACTTGCAGATATTGCACTGGAGATGCTCACAGAGTGCTGTCAGGTGGCCCTGTATGCCCATGGGATGTCATTTTGGAGCCTCGTCTTTGAGAACACTTAGTTGCTTTGCTAAATTAGCTGGCTGACCACCAAAGCAGTGAAGCCAAACAGCCTTACTGAAGATGGGACTTGGAGTGCTTTGCTTTAGTGCCTGCAGCCAAAAATAGTTTACTACAGTGTGTCAGAGTGATCTAAACTTAGATAGGAATTAACATATGAAACCATTTCAGCTGTAAAGTCACTGGGCGGATCTCTACAGCCAACTTCGATCTTTTTGAGACATTTTCCCATTATGTTGTATTTCTATTCTCCAAGATTAGCACCCTACATTCACCTTTAGACTGAAGACAGTGGGTGTTCAGAAATTCCAAGAAAGCTTGAGGGAGTGCAGAGGGAACTTTGCACAAATGCAGTAAGAACTGAAGTCTTTTCATTTGCTAACCTAAACAGTACAGAGTGTATTGGCCACCTAAAGAGGGAGGCTTTGAAAGAAACTAAATCAGAAAACCAACACACTGAGACTGAGATTCAGCTTAAACAGCGTTGCTCAACACGACACCATTGACCACAGACATTAGGTAAACAATACAACACTACCCTTTGTAGTTACAAACTCAAGTTGTCTCTATCAACTGCTATAGCAAAGGTCGTCTTAACAAGCTCCTAAGGCCTCAGACGGTCTACTCACCTGATATGTGGAGACAGGAGAGGCAGCAATAAAGGGTGTGATTGACGTCTGTGCAATCATCCGATTGGTGGAGATGCTGTATGGTGAAGAGTAGAACCTAAGGAAGCAAACCAGAAAATGTTTACCTTAGACTGTGAACAGCATCAAACCTATAAAGGAGGGGGCATAGACGTGTTGAAAGAGGGTTCTATGATGTCAAACAGGCAGCTCCTGCAGTTTGTGATGTTGAAAAGCAGCTTGTTATTTCCGCTCTTATTCCTCTGTGTGATGACTGTTCCAACCGCCGCACTTCGAGACGTGCTGACAAAATGGATGACACATCATCAAGGCTGTCATGGAGAAAATAATTATTGCAGCTTCACTCTGTGCCACAGCATCAAAGACGATCCAGATAAGACTTGACATTGCTTTAGAGTGCACATCATGTTACACAGCAGTCTGCTCTACCCGGTACACAGAACAAGGAATTATCACCTTAATGTGTGAGTGGGTGAAATATTTTCATGTTGCCCTTTATGTTCACGCCTACACGTTGAATATTATTCATGCAGAAGGTTGCGTCTTTAACATCTGCATTTTAACTTCTCTTACACCTTTTTACTTTTGTTTGCTCTTTTATTTTTCGTTCTCCAACTTAACCCTGCAGCAGTAGAATGCTGAAGCTGGCAGTGCTTTATTTATCATTGTGTACCAAGAGAGGACATGTTTCATCCGCCCGGCCGTGTTGCTGTGCCCGATCGATCCCAAAGTGTCTGTTGACTGAATAATGGAACGAGGGGGAGAGAGGGTGAGAGAGAGAGGGAGAGAGAGAGAGTGAGAAGAGGAGGAGGGAGGGAGAGAGAAGAGGAGGAGGGAGGGAGAGAAGCCCTCCTACAAGGGTCATGCTAAATCTGACTCAGTCATGATTGAATAAGAAGGTGATTGTCACAAAGAAGGTGATTCTTGGCTGGAGGAAATAAGTACCTTTGCTTTTTTTGTTCTCTGTTGCAACATATCCCATTAATTATAATAGAATATGTAAGAGAACGTTCTATTCTCTCAACCGTGATGAGACTTTGACTCAACGACCGGCCAAGGGCAGGAAACCACACATCAAATGGATTGCAAAGGTGTCTCTGTGCTCCTTCTGTCGAGCGTTATGCTTCTCCGGTGAATGATAGCACAAACAGTCTTGACCACAGCTGTAAGATGCAAACCTGCAGACATTTTTCGAAGCGTTACAGCCAAGTCTGGCGGATGCAGTTGGTTTCAAACTGCCTGCGATAAGCTCCGGAGTCTGATTACGCTTCACATGAACACGAGTCTCCCTGCTGAATTTTTATGCTCTACTTGGTGTTGAAGAGCGGAGGCACAACGGTTACACGCTACAATTTTCAAAATGTGATGTGGTTCATTTCCTTTTCCTTTGAATCCAGACAAAATACATTATTGTGAATTATTATTTTGGCAAATTTTCCCTTGTTCCCCCCAAAATCTGACTTGGCCTCATTGTGAAGTAGGACCAAGTCACTGTTTTGCAGATCACAAGAAAGTCTTGGCTCGTCAGTTGCGTCTCATGACTTGACTTGTGACTTGACTTGGAACATTGAAGCAAAAACACGAGACTAACTTGTGACTTGTAAAACAATAACAGTGACCCTGCTCCGGCCTAACGTCTCCTTACATTTCCCTGTGAATCATCGCAGAGGTAACTGTGTGTTACACAAATGGTCTATGTGACGATTCTTTTTCAAACCCTGACACCACATGACATTGAAGACTGCGATGAATACAGATGATGGTTGGTCTGACATCAGGTCTTATAACAGGCTGATTTGATTGAAAGCCAAGGGAACAGTGGCCAATGTGTTTCAAATGACAAAGATTATAGGGATGGAGTACGTTTGTCAAAGTGATATTGTTTCACTATGATCAGTAACGAGAAAAAAAACCTCTTTGACCAATCTTGCAGCAGTATGGAATATGGATCCATCTATTTTCATGACTGTACAATTAATGTATGACCTGCATTAGCAATACTGTATTACTGTCACTGATGAATACAAACGAGTGAACAGAGCCTGGTTATTCAATATGGCTCTCTGATTGTGTTTATTGTATTTTTCATTAGAGTGATGTGTATTGAGAGAGAGATAGTAGGTAGAGGACAGATCCAAGGTTATTGATGGAGGCTATTAGCCCCGAGCAGCACGCTGTCAATAGGGACTGTAGCACGGCTGTTTAAACAAAATACTAAACATGTAATTGCGGTCGGAACATTACTGCAGGATTGAATTTAAAACCTCTCTGCAAATCCCCGGCATGACGGAGCAGCTCTGTCAGGATATTGCCCTGAAAAATTAACAAGTGATTTAGCACTGACCTCTGTGACTTTTGAGAGGAGAAACGCAGGCAAGTTTGCTATAATGTGCGTTTGATTTGAGTGGATATGTGCGTGGGCAAGACGGAAGGAAGAAAAGTGAAGGCGGCGCAGAAAGGCACGGGTAAGAACAGAGACTAATGAATGCAGAAACAGATGGGTAGTAAACACAGGGAGAGGAGGTGGGGAAGGGGGGGATGAGGAAAGAGACCCGGGGAAAGTGAACGTTGTGTCCTCCCGATAAAAGAGAGGATTGACTGGGAGCCAAATGTCTGCCTGGTAAGGACACATGTTTCCAATAACGTCAAATTGGCATCAGACCCTAAAAATCAGCTTTCCACGAGCTCAGAGAGCTCTCCAAATCTGTAATTGATTCGTGCCCTTCCCGTCTCCTTCGCTGACTTTATTTTTGCCTTTGCCCTCGCCTTGACCCTGCCTGGTCCTCCCCCCTTTATTCAGCCCCCTTTACTCCCTGCTTTTTTGCCTCTCTAATTAGCTGCATTAGCATTTCATAGTCATTTAGTGTTTCGCCGGAAGGATCTTCTGTGACCTCGGAAGGGAGGTCGGAGGGGGGCTTAAGCACTGGAGGCGCACAGATGCATGTGTGTGTGAGCATGCTTTCACGCATGAACACGCTTAAACACATAGCAAGACAACTCTGAAGACTAGGCGTATAGCATCTGCTTGGGAATAGCAGACAAATGTTATACAAGAAAATGACTAAGAGAAGAAGGAGGAGAACAAGTGGAAAGTGAGAAGTAGAGTTAGAGTCAGGCAAGGTTCATGAGTTTTAGGAAGGATGTATGTCGCCAAAGTACAACGTCTCAGAGGAGATACAGACAAGGAAAAAGGAGTTAAAAGGTGTGAAGTTGGATTGGGATTAAAGTAAGGAGAAATACAAAAAGGAAAAGTAGGGGTACAAAGAGGATGGAGGATTAAGTCAAAAAGGAGGAGGAGAAGAGAAACACTGAGCTAGAGGGATGTGTCTCCTGGGATCGCATCACCAGCAGCATTCCTAGCAGACAGGACCGATCTCCAATTTCCACCCTGAAACAAGCACACAGCCCCGCGCTCTGCATTCAGACTGGGAACGGTGCAGATAGCTCCGGCTGATGAAAGTCTTACAGCGGCACTGCAACACCGTCTAACTTCCCTGTCTGGAATCAAAACCTACATGTCTGACAGCTTGTATGCATAGGTGCATAACTAAGTGCTCCAGCTGCATCAAGCAGATGTGAAAATGAGGCAAACAGGGAGAAAGTGTGTGTGTGTCCTGCAAGCCTGCGTGTCATACCTGTTAGGGTATGTATGCATGTGTGGCTTACTCATTTGCATGTAAGCGACCTTGTGCTAATGAAAGAGCATTGGTGCCTGTCTGCACATGTGCAGTAAGCCTAGGTAACTCATCTAGGCACTGAGGTTGGAGCATAAGCCAATCAGAATGCTGCGAGGGTAGCGTAGTACACATTAAAGATGTATGTAACTTGAATAATAGGTTGCGGACAACTTAAGTTGCGGAAAAGTATGTAAATGTAAGGAAGAAAAGACTCCACCACTTACCCGTTCTGCATTGCGGTGGGATCATACGTCAAGGCCATACCACTCTAGGGACAGAGAGAGAGAGACAGAGAGAGAGAGAGAGAGAGAGAGAGAGAGAGAGAGAGAGAGAGAGAGAGAGAGAGAGAGAGAGAGAGAGAGAGAGAGAGAGAGAGAGAGAGAGAGCGTGAGAGACAAACAGTACATATTCATTTAGAATGCTCAATATGTTTTGTTGTGTAGCCTGTTGTTGTTGTTTTGCTCTATAAACTGTATTTTGCCAGAATGGATGCCAGTATCATCACAGGAATAAAGATTACTGAAATTAATCAAAAGAGAGAGAAACAGACTGCTGTAGACTTTTTTTTTAGAAAACAGATCCTTTGACTTAAAATTCAACAAGAATCTAAACTACAAACACACACACACACAGCTCACTAAAGAACTCAGAAAAGCAAAACATCAAGCTTCACTTAAAAGCAGCAAAAATAGATAAAAATACACACCAATATGTGTTTCTGACAATACTGTAAATCCCTTATAATGCCCTTTGTGTGCAGAGGTACTCGCAAATGCAGCACATTTTGGACTTTGGACTTCTAGTTACATCTGTGATTATTACAGCACTGTTCAATACACATTGCCATGAATGCCTTCAGATTTTGCACTGCAGCTGCATTCTACCAGCCGCATTACTGCAGTATCAGGGTAAAGTGTGTGTGCTGCGTGTGCCTGAGTGTTCACCCTCCATCTCTTCATCTCCATTAAGTGACTTTGTTCCTATTAGTTCAACTGTTGATTGTTAACTTTTCGCTCCCAAATCATTCCTTTTTTTAATAAGTGTCTCTCTTAGTCTATTTTGTATTGTGCAGTATAATTGAGTATGACTCTAGTTATGTTCTACTGAGCTCTGAACAAGATCCTCATCCACTTAACTGCCTCCTGGCAATGTTGGAATAAACTTAAAGCCCCACCAGTGTTTTAGTCTTCTAATCTTTATTTTCTCCAGCTCTATTTCTGTCCGTCCTCTGTTTCTCTTTGTCTGTCTCTCCACAATCCTACAGAAGTCATTTGTACTTGTTGTACATTCTGAACAACACAGTCCAAATTGGCACGAGTAGACCGTGTGCCCTGATGCTGAACCCAACTCATGTCTGTGTTTTCTTCCACTCAAAAGCTGTTCCAAACCATGACGGAGGCAATAAACAGACGGCAGAACAAGTGGAACAAGTATTTTGATGGCATCAAAACATTCTCAAGCAATCATTCCAAGGATCTGGATTCATTGTCAGAACAGCCATTAGACAAACCTCTGATCTGAAGTTGATAAAGGAGTTAAAGGTACTCAACTATTTTACTTTTCACCTTGAGTACAATCTGGAATGTAATGCTAGCTCACTGTCAATCTATTGAATTGTCTTTTTCAGCTAAACAAAAAAGGAACTCTGAGCGGTGCAGGATCAGCTCTGTGAAGCATCTCCATGTTCGTGTCTCATCCTCATCTATCAATATTACCCAGCTGCTACCAGCATTCGTGCATGTATGTGCATGAAGCATCCACATGTGTTGTTATTCATCCATCAGTGTGACACAAGGCCTCACTTTGGGCTCATCGACTAACGGCCAAATTGAGGGGCGCCTCGTCTGACAGAATCTGTGACCTTCTAAATCTGACAATCGGGCAGTCGTGTCCACTTCATGAAGCCATCCAGCCGTGTGTGGTGAGATGCTAAACTGGGCACGGGTTTCATTCCTTTCTCATGCTCTCCTTTTTTGTTCTGTCACTATCCAAATGTACAGGGAATATCTAACTGTGCAGAATAGTGAAATAGTGTGCTTTTAGTGTGTGTCGCGATACAAAATGGATATAAAGTAAAGTTGCTTTCCAATGTCCAACCATGTCAGACAACTTACTTCATATGAAAGATTACCGAGGCCTGTGTTATGCATGGATCCTACGTACAGGGATTCATTGTGAATAAAATATGTGTGTGTGTGACAGTTGCAAGGCCAGACTCATTTGAGAGAGAGAGAGATTAGGACCGGATGACTGAGCAACAGAGTGCGAGGATGCAGTGAGGTGCCCCTATGGCCAGATGTCTCTATCAGTCAGCCTGGGGACCTGGATGGAGCACGTACATATATATATATATATACATATATATATATATATACCTCTGAGTCGCTGCTTTTGCACAAGGCCAAGCGGGGATTGTCAGGTTTGTCAGGACTGGAAGCCTCAGACAAATGTGGGTGAATCACACTCAACGCCTCCATCATTTATACGAAACTTAGGCATGGCTGACATTTCAGCATTGCTGCCACTAGGATACAAGACATAACCAGAAAAGGAATGACAAGGAAAGAACCTCGAACATTGAGTAAGGCCTGATGCGTGGGGGGAAACAACACACACAGACACAAGGTACACTCTCACAAATGAAACTGCAGTATGTGCCAGCCACACACAGAGGTCACACACATACACTCTGGCTTTGGCATTCTGTGATTGTTGTGGCAGCTCTTGTTTCAACATGCAGTTGTTTCAGCCTGGTTCCATTTCATTTTACTTTCCCACCCTGCTCTTTCCCGACCTCGGTGTAATGCAACTGTTGAGAAACTGTTAGGAACTGCACTGCGTGTGGGTGGTGACATTATTATTCAATTTCTCTTGTTCTGTAAATTAACACTCTGGTATTGACACTAACAACTTTTGAATTCTCTACATTGTGTGACAGTGTGGCGCTTGATTGAGCTTTCAATCTTCTGAACAAGGCTTAATTTCATCCAGAGATGACAGACTTGAGGTGGGAGTTGCAACAAAGGGGAAAAAAGCCTTGGCATTGAGGTCTTACAGAAGCCTTCATTAAATATGTGCTAAGTTTAATCACTGCTATACATGTCAGCTCGTCAGAAACTCCTCGAATTTGTATTTCAGTACGTTATTGTACATTTAATCTGATGATGTGATCATGATGCTGTCAGAGGTCTTGTTAAGCCGTTGGAACTCGGTTAGAAATTGTCAAAAGTAAACTGATGCCAGCAGGAACATCAAAGTTTGAAGGACTTTTAGGACCTACTGTAATGTTGACTGGTTCCATGTGCATTAGCTAATGCTTTCTCCATCCTCTGACTTAAGCTGGAGATAGTTCTGTGGTTATTAGCTTGATAAAGTAACACCATTATGAGCTTTCATCTACTCGTACAGATCCTGTGTACTCGTTGTGATTGTGAGCAGAGAAGCTGTGGCTAATTTAGGAAATAGAAATACAGTATTATTCCACCTGCAAACAGAGTTGGATGGGAAATTCAATGCTGGTTTCTTTTCAGGTGGCATAAAGTCAACAGAATAATGTTAGAATAAGCTGGCTGAGTGACAAAAACCTCTGAGCGGAAAAAAAGGTTCATCTTTTCTGGCATGTACAGTATGAATGAGGATATTTATACAATTTTATAAAGTTTGACTCACCTCTCCATCCCGCGTCCATGGTCGGCCATTCTGCGGATACTTGACCTGGGTCTGTCTCTTTTTCTGCCCTCCGTCAGCAAACTTGCACAGCAATGGCTCTGCAGGGGCTGCACACCGAGCCGGGCAGAGAGAAAAGAGAGACAAGGACAAACGCAGAGGTAGATTAATCATGTTAATAGCAGCAAACTATAAAAATTTTATTGGTGAGATTAGGAGTTACAGCACACAGATAAGATTTAAAGACGGGGTGTAATGTTGTGGCTTAACAAATACATAACTCAAGTGGACCCGCTGCAGCTCTTCCGACTTTCTTTCTTTCTTTCTTTCTTCCTTCCACCCTCAAACTTCTGAGCAACAGCACAATTATCGCGCCATCTCTACAACTCCTACAACCATGCTTCAACGAACCAGCCTTGACTTGGAAACACAGCTATGGGCTAATCATCAAAGCACGGAAAAGCGTGGTTCAAACGACATGGCAAACAGGCATGCTTAATACGCCAAAGAACTCCACACAGCTTGACTCCAGGCAATAGATTGTGATTGCGATTGCTACAAAGAGAACATGGGCCATTTCTGGACGCAAGAAAGAAGAAAGCCTTGATTACAAATAGGATTAGCTGGGTATGACCCCCCCACTACAAAAGTTCACCAAACTTTAACTAAAGCCTTATAAACTGCAATTTATAATAACCTACAGGCTCCTGAACTAGCAGCCCTAGCATATTAAGCCGATAAGGTATTAAACCTGCAAACTGTAACTACGTGTTAAAGCCCCCGCCATGTGAAAACAGTTTTATCCACGCATTGATTTACTTGTACGAAGACACAGAGAGTCACACATTGTTTAATTATTGACTAAGGCACACATTTTATGCATCACCTCTCACTTCTCACCTCAACACTGCTACATTTGAGTTATTGAGTGAGAAATTGAGCGAAGAAGAGGGTATTGCCATTCGGGGTGCGGATTAGAAAAAACTGAATGTGAAATAAATAATGCAAATGTGTTTCCTGATGCAACTAAAATATATTTGATCAGAGTAAAGTGAAAAATTAGAAGAGCTGATCTCAGCAGGGCAAAATGTCCGGATCTAAAAGTTTAGGTTTAAAGTTGTTTTGGATGCCTGGAGGCTCAACTACAAAGGTACGCAGGCAGAGGAACACAGTGCTGTGTGATCATACACACATTTAGCAGTACTTTGTCATTATACCGTTAACGTGATTCCTATCTGAATAACAGGCCACACAGCCGGGCTTCTGTTATCATCTCTAGCCTTTGCCATTAATCTTCTCTTCATAATGTCTCAATACATTCCTCCGTCTCTCTCCTTGCTTCATGTACATATGGTGCACATTCCTCGCACGGTATAGGAGTGTGTGGAATGCGTGCGTTTATCATGCTGATTGCAAGTGTTGAAAAGAAAGCTCAAAGTAGTTCCTCATGAAAAACAAGAACAAGACCCTCCAAGACCCTTTCGCCCCCCCAAAAAGAGAAGAAATGACAAATTGTATGATAAAATGAAGACGTTTTCATGTACACAGCAGTCCAAGTCAAAGAGATGTAAGAGTATTGTAATGTATGACAACTGACAAGCGATGGAGCAAAGGGGGAATTAATTACTTGTGTGTTGCACATATATCTTGCCATTTTGTTCAGGGCTTCCGTGTTTAATAACTAAGATTCGGGTTAAAGTGATGATTCGTGATAGTATAATAATAAAATATGAGAGTTATGAGAGTCGTCTCCGCTCTGTTGTTCTGCACTTAATGTAGGCACTAACACATGACAACCCATAAAGACTGAAAACACACACTCAAATACCTTATACAGACTGCTTAATAGGTCTTAATATGCCCGTTCTGTTGCTGAGCTTTCTTTTATCGGCCTCACAGACAGAAAAAGCAGAGCTGTTGACGGCTGACAACTTGTCAAGTTTATAGTGGGAACACTTTGTCTTCTTCTTCTGCCTCTTCTCTAAAGCATCGCACAAAGACAGCAGAAACTCCTGCTGAGTCCCGGCTATTGTTCATCGCAGCCATTTGCATGAAAAAGATACCTCAATATTTGGAATTGAATCAGTTATTTTTACTCACTAAACTTGTCACATTAACGGCAAAAACTTTCTGTGTACCTCTATAGAGAGAATAAAAAAAATCATCTTTGTTAACAGGGGTCATTTAGTAATGCATCATCAGGCAGAAAACACAACAGTAATGTAGAGAGGTATTTCTTTGTAAACCTCAAACCTCAACATATTACAGCACTTATTTGCCTCGTTCCTTCTATTATTGTCTCCTGCAAATCCTGCGAGTAAAGCTCACAACATGAGAACAGAGAGGAGACTTTCTGAGGAGAAACTGGGCTTGTTAAAAGTGATGTATAACAAGACACTGACGGCAGGGACACTGGGTGGTAAGTAGACATTGCTCTCTTCCATTCGCAACAACACACGCACACGCACACGCACACGCACACACACACACACACACAGTAGCTGTAAGCTGTCTTTATCTGTGAACTGAGGTTGATGAAACGGCTCTAGACATTAAACTTTGACCCTGCACAGTGGGGAAAGGCTAATGATCAAACAATGAGCCGGGCAGCACAAACATACACTCTTAAACATGCACACGCTAACACATCTACTGTATTTATGTTGCTTTAGTTGGTATATGTTGCTCAAGTGCACTGTTTTTCATAGACAGACTCAGGAGTCATATTTAGCCTGGAGGGAAACTCTTGCTTGCCTAAATACATCTGGAGGCATTTCATTTTTTTTATTGGGTAATTCAAATCTGCAAATGAAGCTACTGGCTTATTACTAATTTTGGATGTGGAGAGCTGAATTATTTAAATCTCACATGTTAGATTAAGATTCTAGCATGGCAACACATAACATCCAGAGGAGCAACAACTCAGAAAAGAAGATAGGAACAATAAACGTAAAAAAAAAGCTATGCTTTAATTCTTTTTTCTCCTTCTAATTATTTCTGCGGTTTCACTGCGTCTGTCTCCTGCTGCTATCATTGTTTACAGGAGCAAAACCTGTAAGAGCTTTATTCAACACATGCAAACTAATAGAACCTTTTGAAGTAAATGAATTGAGGTGAAATAAACGTACATTGTTGGCACAACAAGGATTAATGGGAAGTGTTAAAGTGACCCTCGCTCACTCACCTACACAATATTTGTCACGCCTGATATCATTTGTCATTACTGCAAAAATTTGTCTTGGAAAGCAAAATGGGCCACTGGCGAATGTGTGAAAACTTGAAAAGAAACACAATTATTCTGCTCAAGACTTGTTTTTGCCATGTTTTTTAAAAGCCATCAATATTTCTGGTAAATAGCAGAAACACTGACCTACGACATGACGACAAATGATCCGTACAGACCACAAGGACCAACGTTTTAATTTACGCCAGTGTGGAAAACGGAACCATTATACAGAAAATGCGTTTCCGTTCACATTTTGCCGCTGAAGTCTTCCAGGATGCATGTGTTCCCTCAAGGGTGAAAGAAAACAACCTTTGTATTCATTCACTACCGCAGTTGACTTGCCATCAATATTGATGATGATGATGATGACAATAATGAATGCTAATTATCCCAGAGGGGAAAACAATCAGGAGACGACGCCAAATCACAAAACATGCAAATACAAGATTACCTGTAGAGAATGCGATTCGTACAGTTTCACTGAAACACGCAGCCTTGCACTCACAGTGACGCAAGGAGAATGTGTTGCATAGCACAAGAAGAAGCTGTTTAAGGATGAATGTAAAAGGAGGATTTTTCATTGTCAGTCTGACCGTCACCGCTCCTACAATGTGAAATGATGAAATTGTGCACAGCTGTGTCGGTTATGGGGGGGATGTCAAGTTAATTAAACTTAGTCTGAGCCAAATATGTTGATATGGTAAGAGTTTAGATAGATAGCTATGAAACATTTTTAATAACCTGACATGGAGATGGAGCATCCATCTTTATAGCCCCATGGCTAGTATGACTTATTTTGTCAGATAATGTTTGTCCTGACAGAGGGACAAACAATAGAGCTATAATGAAGAAATATTTGTACTGACATACTGAGATACATAATAATGGCTGTAAAACAGGAGGTATAACATAAATATTCCACTTTGATTGTTTGGTTTATATTCTGCCATGCTGTAAGGATTTCAGCCACAAATGAGGAAGCTAATGACATTTAATTGGAAAATATCTGCCACTCACCAAGAAGTAATATACATATTACTAAAAATAGCTTATTTCACAATGTATACAGGACACAATATTGTCTTTAACCAAACCTTTCTCTACCAATTGTGTGATTGATACAGCAAATGTTTTATTGCATTGTCATTGTTTCATCCTCAATCTCCCTCCAAAGAGAACAGTATGTATTGCAATACTTCAACAGAAAAGAAATTGGAAAAAGAAACACAGCCACCCACACATAAAGCTCCTGTGAGATGTGTGTAGCTGTGTGTGTCAGCGAGCGCATGTGTGGCTCTCACTAGTCGCTGTAACTGAACACAAAGCTGAGACACAAATGAGGGTAAATAATTAAAAGAGAACAAACACAGCAGTGACTTAAAACTACATGTGGGAACATTTAAATGTTGGATGTCACCGAGATATTTGTGTTCATGAACAAAGGCTTTAACTCCTGATTTAGCAATTTATCTGTCAAAATACTGCTGCTTTGGTGATTCAAAAGGTGATATGAGCAGTTTGTTTATATGTGAACACAATAGAGAGGACGAACGAGTGCTTTTCCTGGTTTGCAATAGATTTTTCTCTGCTGTTTTTTCGCTTAATTTACAGACCTCTACACAGGCTGGCTGGTACAGCAATGGCAGGAGCACATACTGTTACCACTGATTAGAGCCGTGGGGTGTTGAGAACCACTGTGGGGCAACACGGAAAGTGTTAAAAATCCAGCAGAGCAGAGAGAACATATCCATTTCTGTTCTGGTGAGAGGGAAATTCGAGGTAGTGTACAGAACAAAATAAAGGTGGATAGGTCAAAGCGCACAGACAGGAGATATTACATCTTATATCCCAGATTTGGTGACCTGAACAAGGCTCCTGTCCACAACTGAGCAAAACAAAACCTAACAGCTTAAAATGGAACGGTGGTTGTAGTTTGTAAGGGAGGACTGAATTTGCACCTGCGCATTCCATCAAACACATAAATGGGGCCGTTCTCATTTAAAATAAGATCCAATCCGTTGGGAGAACATTGACAAGAAAACAAATGTCACCCAATCTCCAAATGTGGGGGGAAAAAAAGGAATCCCTCAGTTGGGATGGGAATTGGGACGTAATCTTGTTCCTGTTTCAGCCATTCTGCATCAAAGAGCTAAAAGCCCTGGGGCGGACGGGCGCAGCCTCCAGGGAGTGACACGTTCAAGCATCACACATGAAAGGGAACCAACTATTTGCTTGTGAAATATTAAAATGTTTGTTCATATTGCCATTGTATATCATTAAGGAAAACAACAGATTTGTGTAGTGCCATAACACAGCAGGGACTGTAAGAAGAGATAAAGAACTGCTGTGGATATGAAGACTCGCAGGGGAAACATATCTGTTATTTAGAGGATAGTTTTGCTTATTTTGTTTAAACCAAAACGGAGAGTCTCCATCTTGTGTCTGTCTCTTAACAGGCTGTTCCAGTAAAATAAGAGCTGACAGCCTGAAAGCCGACAGTGACAGCCACTCACCAAAACATTCCCCGAGAGCGACCCAAGACTTTTATAAAACAGCAACTCTTTTCCCTTAGAGGATTTCAAGGTGTTTTGCAAAGAATGCCAAATGCGAAACATGAGGCCGTGCATAGGTTTTGATCTGAAAATGGGCTCTATCACTGGCCAGGATAGAGGATTTGTTTCTGGGTTGCTGACTAAAGAGAAGAACAGAACATTTAATGATTTCTACTCATATTGAAAGCTAAAACAACACAAAGATGCACTGGAAGCTAGACAAGTAGGAATATAATACAGCAAGGAAATGACATATTTATTTCAAAATTTAATTACCGAAAATGACGAAAAGATAACAGAGAATATATCTGCATTTTTCAGTTCTTAACAACATTGATTGGATTCTGCTGGTACTTCAGAAAAAACATCTGATTTTAATACTCCATTCTGTGGTTGACTGTTAGATAAGAGCCTCCAAATCACACATTCAAGCTGACATCAATTCTGATAATTAGGAATTTTGTTCATTCAATTCAATTTTTCCTCTATTATCAGGAACATCAAATAAACTAATTTCCCATTAGTGAAATGATGAAACGATTTGCACCTTGAATGGAAGTTTAATTCCTCGTGATCGTACCAGACACTTCAGACAGAGCTACAACCTATTTAGAAAGGCTTTGGATTGCTATTTAAACTAAATCAAGACTCTCCCTTACTTCCTCCCTTTCCATTCAAGGAGTGCAGGACAAAGAGAACTATTAAAACTCCATTCCATCACATTCGTATTTACTGGGGGAGACGGAGAGAGAGAAAAAACAGACTAGAAGTAAAGAGAGATAGAGAGAGGAGGAGTGACAAATGTGTGAGGGGCAAATCTCATGGGACGAGTGAATACTGAGAAAAGATTAGATGTGGGATAGGAGTGGATGAGCGAGGGAGCGGGAGAAGGAAACAAAGAGATAACACAAAGGTAGAGATGAAGACGTAGAGGAAAAAATGCAGAAGGTGAATTTCCAAGAGAGAAAGAAGAACAAGAAGGAAACAAGGCTACTTTCTGTCTTTCCTCCCCTGAATCCTGCTCATCATTACTCATTATTGTATTTCCTACTGATCGGACCTAAGATATAAATAAGGTAACGTGTCTGATATGTGCCAATTCCACTGTCATCTACGCAGATTGGAATTTCTTCTTGCCTTAACAACTCCCTCGTCATAAAATAACAACACTGCACTACTTCTCTAATTCCTCCTCTACACCGCAACCTGATATTAAGTTGTTCTATAACTATTTCTGAATGATTTGAGGTCATTAAGGAACTTAATTTACCTCCAGCTCAGAAACCAATCCCTTATTAGTGCATGCAAGTTGTTTCAGGTGTACTTGAAAATTGTATTATCATTATTCATTATAAGAAGCTCACAATTTCACCAAAATACTGTAATTGGGAGCCGTGACCTGTATTGTATATGATGTCATAGTTGTAGTATGACGTATCAGTCACATATCGACTCAAACTGAATATAGTTCCTTGTTTAATCGTTCATGAATGAAACTGCTTTGCTGTACGACACAAGATCTTCTGGTCTACATTCGTAATGAAGAGTGGATTATTATAGGGATCCCAACAAAATATGAATCAAGTTGTATTGCCTCAATAATGCTTGGTTGCAGAAAAAGTGATTCTGTTTTACGGTGGATTTCCCACCTTACAGATGGCATGAAAACAGCAAACACTCTTAAGGATAATTTACACATTTCTGCATCTCAGTGGAACCCTTTCAATCAAAAGAAATGGATTCAGGTGTGTTGATGTTTGGATGCATCTTTTACATCCACATTCAAAAATGAGGGAGATGTATAATATCAAGCTTTGACTCGGTGCGACGCCGGTGTGATGGAGCTCTTGTGGGCGGCAGTTGTAAGGTAGTGGATATGTGATCTTTATGGCTGGATAGGGAGGGTTTCCACTGCCGCTGTCTGTCTCTCTCTTTCTCTCTCAGTGTGGGGGCAGAGAATTATTGAACAGTAAACAAAGAGATGAGAAATAGTGCATATAGAAAACACACAGAATCTGAATATTTGACTTTCAATGTAGATGGGAATGTGCTTATAGGAGAGGTTTCCTTACTGAAAATGATCAGACACATTTTAGACACCTAGAGACCTACATAACATTATTTACATATTCTAAATGTCCTATGTCACTGCAGAGGAGCCCAATTAGGTTCACTCCCGTCGTTAAGCTTCTGTGATTGTGAGGATATTTGAAAATTCCAGGCATTCTGTTTCTTAGGGGATTCAAGTCTATGCTTAGCCTAGATGTTCTCTCTCTATGCTAGCAGTCGGGAAGTTGTGGATCAATGAACCTCATGTTAATGAGAGCTGATGGAGTAAAATATTACTGTGTCTTGTCAATACATCAGCCAGACAGACAGACAGACAGACAGACAGACAGACAGACAGACAGACAGACACAGAGTGCATACTGTATGTAAATGCGTAAACAAAGCCCACAGCCATATGTACATATTTCCACATAGGTTCAAGGGCATAAAAAGGAGTCATAAGTAGAAAGACAGCATAACAAAGCGCAAACGCCTGGCATGATGTCATCGCAACAGCCTTGGAAATACCACAAATTGCAAGTGACAGAGAATTCCAGTGACATAGCACTAAATCTGTGTGTCCTAGATCAGTAAACAGGGTGTGGGTGTGTGTGTGTGTGTGTGTTTTGTGGATCAGTACACACTGGGGCTAGATTCTCTCACCAATTTCACTGGTTCATGAGCTGAGAGCAATTTAACCGGTCAAACTGTGACACATAATCACACACACAGTCCATCCCACACACACACGCACACTGGGGAAGATAGAAAGCATATACAGCCTTGGCAGAGATGAGCAATGTGTCTTTGTCACTATAAAGGTATCAATCAGTAAACTGGCAGACGCACAATACCTCTAACCCTGTCACAGCAAGGGTTTGGAAATGGTTATGCAATAATTGTACAAGTGTACAATGTGCACCGCAACACCCTCTCTGACTACAGATAGAAGCAGTGATGGGTAGAGCGATGCATCATTCACTTGTTTGCCAAGAAAAAATACACAAAACACACTTTAAAGTATGTGTGTGTGTGAATGTTTTTGTGGAGAGCAAGAGAATGAGAGAGAGACAGAGAGAGAGAGAAAGAGAGAGAGAGAAACTGAGCTGTAAGCCTCACAAATCATACTGCAGAGGTAGAGGGGAGTGCTCTCTCCATCCTTGATTTCCATTTTTCGTCAGTGCATCACTCCTCCTCTCGTTCTTTCCTATCCTCCCTTTTTTTTTTTTCATCTGTTCTCTCTCATTCTTTGTCACATTCAGCTGCTTCGTTCCCACCTCAGTTCTCTCCTCTCCCCTATCATGTCCTTGCTCATTTATCTCATTCATATTTAGTCACCTACATGCCTCTATCTTTCTTTCGCCCTCTTTTTCTTTTCTCTTTCACACCCACAGTCACCAATTCTTCCCCAATGCTGCGATGACTCTCTCTCCGACATCCGGCCTCCTTTTCTTCCTCTTTCGCCTGCGCATTCCAACCCTTCCCCTTCTCTTTCTCACTCCGTGTTAAGAAGAAATGACTCGTTGACTTGCTGCTCGTATGGAGGTCAAGCAGAGACAGATTTCCTTTAGCGGACACCTGCCTGCGTAGATACATTTGACGTTTCAATCTGTGTTTTAAACAGTCAAGGAAATTAATCATTCAGGTTTTGCCACTGAATCTTTACAGCACAAAGTGATATAAGAATCCAGACTGCGCTTTCAAGGATGATGCTGGAGAATACAGACTTAATAAAAACACTTTCCTGAGTAGCACCATGTGTATTCATGTTTAAGTACCCACTTCCAGCTCTTGCCATGCTGTTTGTAGCTACTTTGCTTTGAAAAGGTTGGTTAAAACTGGTTTTAAGGCCAGAAAAGGTGACATTTTAAAGCAGCCTTGGTTTTCAAGGATTCAGTTGGAATTTCAGAGTGCATGATTCCACGAGAAGTTGCATCTGATGTGAGCAACCCGGAGAAGCTGCCTGCTCTTTTCATAGGAAAACAACACCCAAGCCGGCACAAAGCAAAAGTGTGAGTGATGGACACCTACCTGTCATGCCTGGAGGGGTTTTCAAAAATTTCCCGTTGAAATTTTGAATCACCACATCGCACTTCTCTGTTGACTCCATCCTGACAGAGGGGAAGACAAAGAGAGAGAGGTGCCAGGTCTGGATAATCACTTCTTACGACAGAGGTTAGTGTATGTTTAAGTACGAGGATACAAATGCATTAACCTCCTCAATGTATATGTGCTTCTTTATGTATGTGTGCAGGAGCAAAATGCCTTCGGTAAGTCTATGCAGGGCTGTGTGTATGTGTGTCTGTGTGTTTTCTATGGGGTTTCCTCTCCATTGTCCCAGTTTAAAAGCTCCATTCAGTCTCATCTGTTGTGTGTCATGTACTCTTTGTCTGCCCCTATTCAGCTCCACTCACCCAATCACAGCTCAATGACTAATTGCCTGCTTGGCAAGCAAACCCTGCATGGGGGTGGGAGGAGTGGGGGGGTGGGGGGGAGTGATGGTGGTGAGGACAGTGAAGAGAGCAACTGTGTGTGTGTGTATCTCTACGTGTGTCTTGGGCTTTCTTCACATTGCCAATGACCCTGAATGGAGCCCTGACTACTCTCTAATCACTGGCACACTCCACGGTATAACTGAGAAAGCCACACACAACACACACATACAAGACTCACACAATGACACACACACACACTCATAGAAAAGAAGGAAGGGCCAAGGGTACAAGAATCTGAAGTCGTTTTATTAAAACTATGTGTCCTTTCCTTGGAAACGGCAAGGACTCGATAAAGGGTAATGTTGCGTGTTGTAATTAATTAAATGTGAATCTGCAATCATTATGTGTTAAATAAGCGTCACTAGTGTTTAGTATTTGATAACTACAGTCCTTATGTTTCAGCGTATACCTGGCAAAGCCGACTCCTCTGCTCAGGCCGTTGGCATCCCTCAGTATCCGTGTGGAAATGACGTGGCCGAAAGGCTTGAGCATGTTCTCCAGCTCTTGCTCGTCCATGGACACCGGCAGGTTGGAGATGTAAAGGTTGGTGGGATCCTGCTCCTGTTGCTGTGGGGGACAAAAGGATGAGAGGAAAAGGTGAGCTTATTGAAAACAAAGAGAGAGATATTTATCATTTAATTTAGCCTTTTATTAGCCCAATGGCAAACACAAAAGCAAAATTCTATTTTTAGTACTGTGATATCAGAGTTCAATATTGATTAAACATGCTTCTGTGAAATCTTTAATAGATTCACTGGTTCTGAGTCACATAATGAAATCTTGCAGAAACGCTATTCATATGCAGGTTTGCCACAAAGTGTCTTCTTAGAAGCTCTTACAAAGTCACACAACAACATTACTATATCTTCGTTATAATGTTGGAACTGCCTCAACTTTGCAAAATGAAATGATAGATTTGAGTAGATGCACAGACACTGTGAAGTCCACAGAGCATTTGTTTGGATCAACATGTTCAGGACACCTAAGATAAGATATTTCAATAGCAAGTCTTGACTTTCAGCGTTGATTTATTAAGTAGAGGAGTTAGCCAAAGTAGGGACGAATCTATTCAGTATCAGTGCTCAGGTTAAGTGGTCTCAGGTCAGTAACACAGCTGACTGCATATGTCACATCCATTTCATTCCATATGTGTCGGTCTGAATGCACAATTTTCAGACCTATACTTTCCCATTAAGGGGCAAAATTTGTACAATGTTGCATTAACCCTTATTGGTTTCTAATAGGAAAGATATCACATACAGTAACAGATGCCAAAACTGGACCTTACTGTGTATACCTTACTAGTTGTTGTCAACATTTGGGCTGTATACCAAGCAGAACTATGTCAACAGATGAGAAATGGAATGCAATTTAAGTCATATTAAAATACGTGTAGGTAAGCTCAATATTTCTCGACCTTTGTTGTGGGTAATCAGTGGTGAAGTGTACTTAATGTTAAGCATACTAACCTCCACCTCTCTAGTTCATAATTAAACACTTGTTCAATAGTGGAATAGTTCAAACATATTTGAGTTGGTTCTGGCCTATTCCAGATTATGTTCACAGGACAAACAAACTGCTTCAGTGTCTATTTGGGGCTGGACCAAGACCACCTTCTCAAAATGGGCTTCTATGGTTGTTTTGGTCTGCATCCCAGTTCGAATGCTGCCCAAAGGAACAGTGCCAAGGGGGCAATGAACCCAAGTCAAATTGAAATGAATCCAAACCATTTATATGTGAAAGGGCCCTGAGACTGTGTGTTCGGTCTGAGCTGGAATTAGACATTGTTCTTACACTTGAGCTCAATTTTGGTGCTACAGCAAATGTTTTACACATGTTTTGGTGAGTGAAGAATTTTTGAGACTGATACTCAGACATACTTTCAGCAAAAATGTCTGAAACATTCCACTTTTAAATGAATTTGTCTCTCCTCTTGCAGGGATTTTCCATTTTGGAAGGGTCCAATTAGAGTTGTCCCCCCCACACAGGCAAAGTTGGTTAAAAAAATGTTACCTTTTACATTTGTGTGCATGCCTGTGTGCGCATTAATTTATTACATCAAAGCAGGGCCAGTTGGGAAAGCGGAGCATCAGTGGTGTATAGTCACATGTACCAGCTGTGCAATTTGTCATTAATCCTGGAAGTATCTGTTACTGAAATCGTCAGAACTTGATACATTTAACACAGCAAAGGTTCAGTGCTTTCTTAAAATGTGGTTCCTCATTATTTGGGATTGTGTATTGGACAATCTCAATGCTGGCTTCCATTTCAGAAATACACTGCTGCAGCTTCTCAATGGGCCTAAACACAGCCAAAAGGAGCAGCTGTTCACACCTTCCAAAATATGTCAAATTTCCTTTTTTTTTGCCTCACGTGTTTATGATAAAACAGAGGGTCACAAACTCTGCCTTCTATCAGCTTTGATTTACTAGATTTTGCACAATTTCCTGCCTGAGACATACAATAGATATAGCCAAGGGAAATAAAGTCAAAACCTGATAGAAATCATGGCGTGTGACTTCTCTTATAATCAGTGGAACATTGACATGCCTGACATAACCACAGTTTAACAATGTTGTGCTTGTGCTCATTCTGTAAGCTTCCTGTTTATGAAAACAAGATGTTCTTTAGCATGGAGAGAAGCTTTTTCTACTCACAAATGAATCATGTGTTAATAACAGGAAACAAGATTTTAATAAGGTCTTCCATGAAAAACTATGAACAGACAAGTAACAAAAACATGATGGAATAGAGTCATAGTGCAGTTGTAGCCAAAAGTGTTTGTACCCATAAATTAAAACAAAACCACCACACTTTCCTCTGAAATAAGTTGAAACTGACAAAAATAATTGGCATCCAGCATTCTGTGCTCCACTTGACAATTTGCTTTTGATTTTTGATGGAATACTGTTTTAAATCAATAAAACAAATGAAAGTGGCATGGACAAAATTATTGGTACTCATTAGAAGTGCTAATTGGAAATCCTTTGATTGGAGTGATATTTCAAGCAGGCAATTGTTTTAATTAGTATCGCAGATGTCTTTGATCTTATAGTTATTCAGCTTTTTTAAACAGGCAAAAGTTCTCCTTGAAGAATGTTGTACGCCAATTACTTTTGTCAGCGTCAACTTATTTCAGAGAAGATTTTGCAAGGGGTTTGTTTTCATCAAAGGGTACCGATACTTTTAGCCATGTCTGTACGAGTACTTCATTAGTTTAGAATTTTTAACAGCTAATTAATGTCATTAATAAGCAGACCAATCCATGCACACATCCATTTGTTTTCCAAATGCCATAGGATGGAGTCCACATGGTCTCCAATCCAGTTATGACCTGTATAGTTCAATGTGCATCTTCATTCATTCACTACATGGGCCACATCTGGAACAAACTGTTTCTCAGACTCTCCAGGGAGGCTGCGTACTAATGTTGGCTCACAAATATCCGTACACAAATCTCTTAAAGATAGCTCATGTCACATTTTACTACAACCAAAGAACTGAGAAAGCCTTTGTAGTCAAAAAAATTGGCAAAGTTCATGCAAAACCTCAAGGGTTCTCAGAATTATCAATAACAACCCAGATAAAGATATAATTGGTTCGTTTTGCACAAAATACAATCCAGCATTGGAAGAAAGTCTAAAGGCTAACATTGTTGGGCATGTTCCAAGAATCAAAATGCTGTAGAAACATTGATTTGTACCATATTTCTCATTGTCACACTGGCTTATGTATAATATAAAGCCCAGCATCTGCCAGTCAAACAAACTGTACCAAACTGGCTTCAGAGCACACCTGAGGCAATACTGCTGCATGTTAGACTCCTGTGCCCCAGTGCACTTTAGCAGTAATCAACAATAGCAGGTTTTTACTAGCAAGGATTTATATTTAAACACCAGAGTTACTGTATGTGCAAAAAAAAGCAACTCCTCTGACAAAACATGTTATTCCCATTTTACCAGCCTTTTAAAAGAATAAAAGGTTTCATATGAGACTGTCTGCCTCCGAGGTCTTCTATAATATCTCATACTGGTTTGCCCTAGAAGTGGGTCGACCGTTTTGTTTGTGCTCGCATTTTCCTGCAATTTGTATCTAATAAGGGGAATAGATTCATGTCTGTGCTAACAAGATGGGTGCTATAGATTCAGCTCCCTGACTGATTGAATGGATGACTGCACTTTGCACTCCATTGCTGCCTGACTAAGAAAAATCCATACAATGGTGGCATTGAGTTTGTCTTAGTTTTATTTGTTTCAATTAGATTTTATCATTCCAGGACACTTATGACTGAGATGGGGACACAATCAACACGGGGGGCACAGTGACAACTTATTGAAATCACATTACATTTCACTCCAGCATCTCCAGACACAGTTGGTTGTAAAAGACATATATTTGTACAAGTACCTCTGGGATAGGAAGTGAAGCGCTTTAGACCATCAGCACGTGAATGCACTCTGCTTGACTTTGCTCAAAGTTGCTGTTTGCACAAAGTTACTTCTAAGTGATCTCTCACTCTGCATGCTGCAAATGACTCACCTCTCTCTGTCCCCTCTCTCTCCCTCTGCCTCTTTTGTCTCTATCTCTCACTTTGTCTCTCTCTCTCTCTCTCTCTCGCTCGCTCTCCCTGTAACATCTGTCACGGGCTGGAAACTGCTTCACACCAACCGTGCCTCTCCCTGACTGTGGAGCCTGCCTGCCAGCTAGTCAGCCCATGTTTTCAGCCCCATTAAACCTCATTGCTGCATCATTATAACAGGTCTGTGTCTCCTTTCATGCTACTTCCTGGTAACCCTGCAATGCAACACCTGCTGGAGAGCTGGAGGGTAAAGAGAGGGCAAAATAATGGTTAAATACCTGTGAAAAACACCGGCTGAGTCTGTACGCTAGGTACGGGGATATGAGCTGAGACGGTGCTTAAATGTCACATTACTTGGCAATCTGGTGTGTGTCTCAAACGGCAACACATCAAAAATGACATATCATGCCCCACCCCACCCCACACACACACACACATAATCCTGAAAAGTAATAAGCAGGTGCAGCGTTGTAAATAAATGGAATGCATACATGACGCAACACAGGGGGGAAATATTGCAGAGCAAAAATTAAGTCAAATGGGTTGAAAGCAACTACAGCAGAGCACTTTCATAAAGGGCAGAATAGAGAATATAATATCATTAGAGAAAGCACTTTCTATTCATTGTCTGCTAGTTTATCTTTCACATAATCCCGCTCATTTCCTCCTTAATCCATCTATTCTTTCTTAGCCTTTGCCCTCCTTCACCCCACTTCCTCCCCCTTTTACCCGTCCCCACTCCTTCTTCCTCAAACCCGCCTTCCTCATCTTCTTTGCTTTCCCCTACTTGTTATTTGCCATCCTCTTCCTTGGATTAAAACCTAATCTCCTACAATGGTAGTCACGCTGTCTAAAATGCTATCTGAATGGTTAATTAATAAATAATGAACAGAATTTACCTCTTTTCTCTTTTTCTTTGCCCTTCTCCTTTCTTACCTTCATTCATTTCCTCCCTCACTTTCACCTTCCTCTTCCTCAAGCCAATTTCTAATCTTTCATAATGATTGTCTGGGTGTCTAAATGCTCTCTAACGGCATAATCAATACTTAATGAACATACCATAAATACTTTATGAACCCTAAACCCAGAAATCCCCAGGGTCTCGTTAGCCATGGAGATATACACATATCCCCATCTCCAAGATGACTACAACCTCAGTGAAATCAACACTGGATGCTGATTATCTCATCATTTAGTTGCTGGTCAATTCAGATTACTGTAGCCATGGTGTTCAGGCTGCTGTTGCATAGGAACATTTGTTTTCTAGTGTGCAGGATTCATATTAGAGTCACTTTTATACAGTATATGTGTCTCAATTACATACAGCAGACCTTTATATGCCACCCACTCATCAAATCACTATTTTGTGTTGTTTGCTTCAACCAATTTGCTTGTTGTGGGTGTTTCTTCACCTTTTTCTGAGGGGTTTTTGTGGAAATATGCAGAAACATCATTTCACTAGATGGGTTATCATTAGAGCACGCAACTCTGACAAGGAGAATATATATATCAAGATTTAGCTGATCCATCTCCATAACATCCAAAAACTGTTAACATGCTACAGGATCAACCTAATCTCAGTGACTGTTTCTTACCCTATTTGTTACCGTACAGCAATTCATCCAATCCTGGATTCAAGCATATATTTTTATCCATCAATTCCTAATTCTTGTCAGGATCCAGACTAAATTGTGCCTATTTCAATAAATAGTGTTTATTTTAAGTGATACATTTTAAGGAATTGCCAAAATAAATGAAAAACAAAAACAAAGCCCCAGGTCATTTAACTTTAAAAAAAAAATCCTATGCCATGTGTCACACTTTCTGCAAGTCAAAATTGTTCAGGATTCTTTGAGTAACCCAGCAACAAACAAACCAAAAGACCTGAAGAAACAAAGAGAGTTACAGCTGCTAATTTGGTGTATAGCAACGCAAAAAACATCTTCTTCTTTATTGTACACAGAGCCACTTCAGATAAAATAAAAAGTCAAATAAAAATCTCTGCACTAAAACTTTAATTTGACTCCGGCACAGGTTTATTGGGTACAAATGTCCCTCTTCTAAACTGTCGGATCACTCGGGTTACTGGGGTTTTCAAGTGTTGGCGTAATAATGAACATATTCAGAAAGCGAAGAAAAAGTCTCAACCCCAGGCAGCGGGATAGCAAAGAAAGTGTGACTATTCCACAAAATGACACTGCAGACGACTAATCTAGAGCCTGACTATGTTTCAATATTTCATTCAATTTAATGATGGGCAGAACATTTTTCCTCTCCCCAGTGTCCAAGACTGCCAGCATCTTCACACTCTGCATGACTCATTTAGAGCAATAAGATAGGATTTTCCAGATAATGGTGACTGAACACACGCAGCTCCAACATTTTCTAGCCACACGCTCAATTATTACACAAATCATCCTTTCATTTGCATGTTTGCTTCCCTTTCTCTCTGTCCCTCAGTTGTCATAGGTTTACATAGCTCTATAGCAGCACTTTCTCTTTGTAATTTTACCATGATTTCTTTCTCTTTCATCCCTCCTCCCTCCATCTCACTCCTACCCTGCTGTGTGGATTAAAAAGCCGGTAATTCATCACAGAGCCCAAGCAGAGTGCAGCCCCTGCTGCAGACCAGAGTGCTGGGTGCTTCCCTGCCTGTCTGCCAGCCGTCCAGAGCTGGAATCAATCACCCAATCATGAGACACAGAAACCATCAGGGAGGGTCAGAGAGGAAGAGATAGGAGAGAGAAGCAGAGTAAGCCAGAGGGAGAAAGAAAGGGTAGTGGTGGAGTTCCAAACATTTCTTTGGTTGAATATAGACCAAAAGGCCTCAGAGACAAGAGTTGATCTGATTCAATTCCCCTTAGATGTGATGTGATGGATGGATGCATAGATAGATACACGAGATAGATAGATAGATAGATAGATAGATAGATAGATAGATAGATAGATAGATAGATAGATAGATAGATAGATAGATAGATAGATAGATCGATCTTGAAATATGTGATGTTCAGGTATTATTCAGCTCATTGGGAACACCGGGTTGCATAGTGTAATGGGATTTAAAATTTCAGCAAGGTGTCTATTTCTTCTGAATGTTGCTTGTCTGCAGAAAGCTGAATATTACAAAATAATCATCTGTGGGTTCTCTTGCACACTGTTGATGTAATGACAATGCTTTCAAAGTATACATAGACTAAATAAGCATATAGTATCAGTATAGCTTGCTGTAAGCTGCTGTAAGGCAATGGGATGTACAAGGTGCACACACTGGATCCCAGTGCTCTGTGCTTTGGTTCACTACTTGCTCTGTGGAAAGTAAAGCCAACAACACTAATAAATATACAACGATGAATAATGCTGCATGGAAATTTCTACAGTATTTGCAGTACCGGGTAACCGTTCCGCCCCGCAGCAGAAACTGCTAATGTGAAAGACGAACATGTTCCAGCAGGGGCAGTCATGCAGCAGAAGAAGAGAAGAAGGAGGTACAGAATGAGTGAGGTACAGAATGAGTGAGCTCCATCAGCGAGCAACACTGCAGACTAAAGTAACAGTACGGGGATCGCCTGATACTAATGACTATGAATGAATTGCTATTGGCAGTAAAAAGCCTGATTGGAGCATCCCTACCATTTTGGGATCCAACCAACAGATTAGGACCACACGTTTGACTGAATGGTGAATGTTGAGCTCCTGCTGGTTGGAAGCCACATTGTAATAAATGGATTTCTAAGAGCTAAAAAAGTACACAGTGTATGCACAAAGACCACACAATGCATGAACACAGCGATGGTATGATGTGTCTTGAGAATGTTAAGAATGGCAAGGTTATAGCACAAAAAGGATTATACTGTATATGGATTAACACAATCACCTCTGTATACTTTACAAAAATAGACACACTCTCTTCCCCTCTCTCTCTCTGTCAGGAATTCTAAAATGAGCAGCCTGGAAAAGATTGATGGTAATTTCACACTAAAACTCTGATCTTTATTTCTGTAACTGAATCATTATTTTTGAACAGGGTCATATTTTCCCATCACATTCACTCACTGTTTAAACCTAACCAGCTTTTTACCCTTTTTGTAACCCATTTGACTTTCACCAGGAAACATTCCTAAATGCCTAAATGGGTATTTAACTTTTGGTTTTAAGTGGTAAAACTTAAATACATCACTATTACTATACATTACCACATAGACTGTGTAGGCAGTTGGACCTGTCAGAGCAACTTGATTATTTTGATCATTTACCACAGGTGGCGGTGAAAGAGGTCAATTGGCAGTGGCTATAGGTTGTGTAGTAATCTTCATCCTCAGACCAGAGAGGAAGATGGAGAATTTCAGCAAATGTACAATTGATATATGGATAGATATGAGGATGTGGTTAATGAAAGAAAACAAAGGTTGAACTCTGCCCCGGTGAAGCCTGTGGGGCCTTCAGGGCTCTGCTCAAAGAACACAAAAGTGAGAAGCTGCTGTCTTAAGCCTCACAGGATGTGTTTTTACCCTGAATGTTCGACTTTAAATGAAGTAAATATACAAAGGCTTGTAATCTAAGTGTCATTCCAAGCTTCTTCAGTCTGATGTCATAGTAGCTGTCTGAGGACAAAGCAGACTTCAGGGAAATCCTCTCTATAAATGATTAATGCAATCTGAAACGAAGAAGGGGTGTTGTCTCAGTCTGCCTTTGCAGGTACACACCCAAATGACGCCTTTGACTCTGTGTGCATTTGAAACTGTATCGTCATGATGCCGGCATAGCAGCACCGGTGAGACTCATTAATGGCGGTGGCAACACACACACGCACACAATGTGACGATGGGATGAGATGACTGAGGCAGGGGGCATGAGGAACAGATCGATCAATGGAAATGAAGAGATAAGAAGAGGCAGGATGAAATGTCGACAAAAGGGGAAGACTGATTTGTAAAAAGTAAATGTACTTAAGTATACAATAGGTGGATTCTGGATTGTGCAGGAAAGCTAATTTAGTCTTTATCTCTGCTGTAAAATGGAGAATAGCAACACAAAAGATCGTTATTGATACAATACAATTCTACATAATAACCTGCATTATTCAATTTGATTACATCCATTTTCCAAGAGATACTTCAAGATGGTGAAGAATACTTGTCACCTCCGAGTCGGCATCTCTGTGTATCTATCCTCCAATAATAGTGCTAACTTCATTTTATATTGGACAGCTGTAAACAAAGTGATTTTCATAATAATAACAAATAAGATAGCACTGCAGAATAATAAGGGGGACGAAATTGAAAAAAAACAACAATAAAGGAAAGACATCTAAAATGATACCCAAATTGCAACAATAAAAGGAAAAATAAACAAAACAGCCAAACTGGGGGATTGGAAGAGAAGAGGCAAGAGTGCCAAAAAGACGGAATCCTGGATATGTTCTAATTAAACTGGAATCATATAAGCTAAGGTAAATCAGCATCATCATAACTGCTTTCCTATAGTGCACCTTAATAATAGAGTCAACATTATTAACTATAAATATAGAAATGCTTGCAAAAGTGTTGTTCATAACATTAACTGGCCAAATATAGCTAATTAGCTCTTATCTGAGTTATATGTTGATACGAACACAACAACGATCTTAGATCTGGAGTGCTGGCGTTTTTACAAAGTTTTTCTGCAATCGAAACAACAGCAGACATTGGATTCTTGCATCAGTCTCTAGATTTGGAACAACAATTACTTGTTTCTGGAGTCACCATTTGGCACAGAGGCTTTATTGGATGGTATCCTATAATGACTTCGAGGAAATGTGGAGGGAACCTTGCAAGCCTGTGTGCGTGGTCTGACACTACCTACTCTAACAGATTAAAAACAAATTTACTCACATACCCCTCCCCCTTTCCTCTTCCTGAATTGCTACTTGATTGTCTGTCTGTGTCAGAGCATTTCATTAGAAAAATGCAATAAACCAGAAGGCCTTCTGGATTGCTGGATTATCCTTGAGGAAGCACTTTCTTGGATAAGGGAAAAGAAAATTAATAAAGAAAGTTTTTAGACAAACTTAGTGAATGCAATTTTTGTTTCCGGCTTCTTTTCCCCCCTTGCTAATGACATGTGGCTTGTCCTCAGACAAATCATTTGGAAATGAAGTTAAGTCTCACAGCCAGAGAGAAAACACATTAAAGGGAAACTGCAAAATTAAAAAAGTTCTTGGAAAGTGCAGGAGAGGAGCTGGTCTGTGGTTTCTGGACTGCAGTGATTAAACATAAACCACTGGCTGAGACGTAAGAATCAGACTGGCTTAGAGGGAACAAGGCGGTACAGAAAATTACAATCTGACAAATTGTGAATTTCTTGCCATCGTGTCATGTTTCTAGTATCCTTTCCAAGATGTTACTCATGGAACAATTTTGAAATAATTTTGAGACCGGAATGTCCCACTCCCCCCTCTTCTGCATCTCCGTATTGTAAACCATTTCTCGGGAGATTGAAGCAAAGTCTGTGTTGCCAGACCTTTACTGAGGGGCGAACACCTCATCCTATGCCAAGTCCATAAAAAACAATATTAGCTGCGGTTTTTGTAATATCAGCAGTTCAGTGTTTTTAGGATTTCTGAAGTTCTGTAGTCTGGTTTGGTTTTATTCTGTAATGTATTCTCACCTTAGCTGCACTGACTCTAAAGTCACGCAGACTCATACCACCCGAGGGCATATACCAACTGGCAACACCATAACAGTTAAACAAGCTCACTGGCTTGCTGTCTGACACACAGTTCAGTCTTCCATGTCCACCCACACCTTCTGCTGGCCTCAGCTGTCCTGTAGGAGAGGAATACTGGCTCCTACTTCAATAAAAGACCTTTTTCATCAACTTTACTGGTCCCACCACATCTGTCACACTGCAATCAAAACATCGAGGTCGAGCATGTGAATGTGTTTGTTTTGTCGGAATGAATTAGTGTGGCATAGGAGTGCAAGTACGAACTGAAGGAAAACGCCACAAAGGTTAAAAAGGATCTGGTGCAAATTCTCACTCAAATGCTTTGACAGGTATTTGGCTAAGCAGTATTTAACCTTCCCAGACTGAGATTATATCTACGGGTTACACTTCACAAAATCACCACTTTCACACACCAAAAGGTACACACATTCACAATAACTTCTGTGTTCTTCTATGACAGGCCACTGAAAAGCTTCGCCGGGCACAATTAAAGGTTAAGGCTGGTGTGACTTTAACACATAAAAGAGCCATGCTGTTTCATTAGGTGACACATTTCCAGAGGACTGACTTATATTTCCCACACACTTTTTCCTAGTTAGACTTGGTGCTGCTGCTACAAACCAGTGATGTTCCAAGGTCACGTCTACTTTTTGAATCCTTAGGTACAGCATCTCCTGCTTAAAGGTTTAGTATACCCACCGTATTATCGCTGCATGGCTGGTACATTTCAAACATAATTCTTCCATGAGCTCAAGTTCATTTCCTCATCTTCAGTGTCTTCATTATTTTGACAATATCCTGTTACAGGATTGCATTTAACAATGTATTGATTTAACAACAGCAACTCCTGTGCTGAGTGTGTGTGCTTGGTTGATTTTCACACTGAGCAATATGAGTGACTGAGCACCAAAGTCAGGGTTAATGGATTCTACCTCCAATACACATGCACGTGTGCGTGTGTTTTGTGTACTTTGCGCTTCCACCTGACACTATTTCATCCTGATCAATGCCTTTGTCCTACAGATCCAGTGCTCGAAAGCCGTGGCTTGTTGCCATGGTTATCTCTATTTGAAACCACAGGGATTAACCTCTGGAGGGACAGCTTGGCAAAGAGAAAAAGAGAGACAGGAAGACAGAGTGAAGGGAGAAAAAACAAGCGAAAAGAGAAAGAGAAAAATGAGGGTGAGGAGCAAAATAAAGAAACCAAGACCAGAACAATAACAAAGTTGGGAAGAGAGAAAGAAAAATATAAATAGCTGTCTAGATGAACAGAGAGAAGGACAGAGCGATGAGAGACGGAGCGAGAGAGAGAGAGAGAGGGAGAGAGAGAGAGAGAGAGAGAGAGAGAGAGAGAGAGAGAGAGATAAGGCTTGTCCTCTCCCAAGGGCCAAGCTGGGATCAGAATAGGCAAGATGGAAAGAGAGGAGTGATAACAGGCAATGAAAGTATATAAAAGGACATAAATGCAGTAAAGATGAAAGAAACAGAGGGTGACCTGAGAATGCATGACTTCGCTGTTTTGTATGCATTCACAATACAGCACTTCATCAATATATAACCAAAGTATAAAACTAATTTTGTGACTGACCATAGTAACATTGCTTTTTTCATTTTGGTCCTGGTTTTGTGTAGTTTGGACCAATTGGCTTCGCAAAAACACTGGAACAGACGTCCAAACTAAACAGTTCGATTCTCTCGTTGAAATGTTGCTTTACCATTGGCTGTCAAGATGTATTCTTTTGAAATACAACACAATAAAGACAGGGCCATCACACACAGTACTAACAGCAGGCTACAGCATATGATCTCATTTCACGCAGTGTGTTCGGGAGTTTGAACCCAGGCCTTCTGGTTGAAGAACAACCCCTGCACGAGGGTGCGTTCAAAGCAGAGACCTGAGGAGAGTCTGTACCAATCCAAAGTAGGCTGAGAATAATTAGACCCAATCCAAAATGTGCTCCATTGAAGCAGGGCGAAATTGAGAGTGACGCTCACCATGCTAACACAAAAAGCATAATGTCTCCTGATGCACCGAGTAATCAGAGATGATAGGAGAGTCAGCCTGGATCCACTCAGGTATAAGACCTTTGGCGATAACACTTCACCCCACCCGCACCCAATTACAGATAACTTGGAACACGCCCCAACTGGAGTGCCTGGTCAAGTGGAGCCCAGGAAGACCTCTTGTTTGAAGCAACGTGTAGCAGCATGTGGAGCAAAATATTGTCTATACGTATGTTTAAACCAAGGAAACTGAGCCAGCTCAAGTTAAGACGTAGCTTTTTGAAGATAAAAGTTCTTTGTAGTTTGAAAGTGTGTGAGTGCTGCGTCTTGCTATGGTGCTCAGATGAGAGAGCAGAGATTTCCTCGCTGCCTTCAGATGTCAGAGGGCACAAGGGGCCGGCTGACAGCTTGGCACACCAAGGTTATTTATATCTTAGAGGAAAACCAGCCTGAGTCAGCAAAAACAGCCAGCGTGCGTCCATACACACACATACATGCTCGAGCGTTGATATATGCACATGCACACACACGTAAAATCTACATCTGCTTTATCTCCGTTAAGTGAACACACCAACCAAGAGATTAAACAGACTTCTGAAACACTATTGAGAACAGCAGCCTAATTACCCCCATATCCCCACCAAGGACACCTTGTACCAACATACCACACACACACACACACACACACACACACACACACACACGTTCATCTATTCATTTAACCTGTATAAACCCCATCCTCCACTCGTACAACGCCATTAGGTGTTAACAAGGGGTTTTAAACACTTCCAGCCCAATCTGAGCAGGTTTAGTGTCCTTCTGGGCCTGAGCCTCATTAAAGTCTCATCATATGAGCTCTCACCACACACTAGGCAGCATTCTATTTTAGCACCCAGCCGTGTCATAACCCGAAAATGTTCTTGTCACCTATGGATATGATAACCACAAAGCCACTATAAACCAGCACATTTAATAATAATGTCCTCTTATCACTACCTCACACGCTACACATGTACAAATTTGCACATGCACACATGGCACATATAGGGTAGACACATGGAGAGAACCGGGGCAATTACATGTGAGTTATTATAATAGCAAGCACAGGAGCATGGACCCTCTATACTTAACATTCATAGGAGCGGGAACAAATTTGTATCCACTTTCTGAACTGTGTGTGCTAATGTCCAATTTGTCCTCTCCAGCCAGAATGTGAATGATCCTGAAGATAGACCGGCAGTGGCACCCAATTAGATTTCCCAAGCTTATGATAGGATTTATTATTTCAACCATCAACAGCACAGTATATCGTTCTGTTTTTTTCTTTATGTAAAATGTTATTGCATGATTTTGGATATCATATAATGAACTGGATGTAGGTGGTTTTTAATTTGCAGTATAAGCAGTAACAGAATATATGTCATGTTTTCACACATTGTGAATATGAAATACATTTAGAGGTGCTAGTTTTTGAAGGTTCCTCTCCGTTCATTTCTGTACATTCTAGAGACTCTAAACCTGCTTCAGATAGGTTATCTCTCACAGTTCATCTGTCATTTGTTAGGATTCAGAAGCTACTCGTAAATTATGAAAGAAAAAGGAACTCAAAGAAAGAGCAGCGTTAGTTTTCTTATGTGTACTTCTGCACCAAACTAATCAGAATTACTGAATTTGACCGCCCCAAACTTTGTTACAAACATACATACATTATATCCTGTTACTAGTTTGCTAGATACAGCACAAGGACAGGACCCAGACACAGAAGTACATTTATACAAAGCAATCCCCAGGCGTTTTACAGTGGATAAGACTGCTCAAGCATGAAAATGCCAGAGTTTAAACATGGATTTCAAGCTAGAAAACAGTCCACCTGTGCTGCAGAGAACATGCTGTTTGCAAGCAAGCAAAAGTCCTCATCTGAATAAAGGCTATTAGGGCCAGCGGGTATTTGCAGCTGTGTCACTCGTCAGTGTCAAACTATCCACCTTCAATTGTGATTCCTCTGTGTGTTCCTGTGCAGATTGACACAGACAGAGAGGAACACGATGACGGAAGAAAGACAGGCAGAAAGAATGAAAGGAAGAATAAAAGAATGAAAGAAAGGAAGAGAGGTGTAGGGCAGAGTAGGCGGACCGATGGGCACAGCATGAGAAACAGCCTCATTGGTTTTCAGTGGGCATGTGCAGACTCAGACATACTAAAAGGTTACCGCAGTTGATTTGTGATATTCCTCTCTGAGAGCTCTCTCTCTCTCTCCCTCTCTCCCCCTCTCTCTCTCCCTCCCTCTCTCTCAATCTCTCCCTGTCTAGAGGAGCAGTTTGGCTACTGCTGTCCACAAAGTTTGATCGATGGCTGAATTATGCCATCGGACTGTGAATCTAACCGGCTCTGCTGTCTGCCCAATGACAAACAACAAACATGCCTGGCCACCAATAACAATGAGGGATGTGATGACCCAACAGCCAATCAGAAAATAGATTCGGCGAGCAGCGTTTAATGGCGTTGTCATAAAATAGGGACATTCCAGTCAGGTTCACCTCTACCATTAAGCACTTCATTCATATGTATACCACAGTGTGAATGAAATAGGCTGTTTGTGCGAAACGTGGCACTACTCCTCTCTTCCTCCCACCCTACTTTTCCCCTTATCTCCTTCAGCCTCCATTCCACTCTTCCTCTCCTCGATCACTTCCGCATTCCCCCCCCCCGCCCCCCCGCCCCTCTCCCCAAGTTCAACCTGCCCACTCCGTATTCACTCCATCTCTCTCCATCCTCCCTTGTTACAGTTTAGGCATCCCACTCCCTCCCTCTATCAATCTCTTTATGCACCCCCCCTCGCTCCGACAGCCCACTCAAAGGCTAATTCCACCGAGGAAGAGAATGTGAGGAGAGGCATTTTATAGTGTTTTCCAGTTATCTCCATCCTTATAAAGCTGTTCTCAACCCTACTCCATCAAAGCATGCACCACCCCCACTCTCCAGCTGCCTACTCTCTTTTTTTTCCTCTGTTCATGGCAATATTTCCCTCATTCCTCTTTCTTTTCCCTGTCCCTCGGGGGAAATGCTTTAGGTGATACCAAATCTAAAGGGTTTCATTACTGAATGAACAACACTGTACTCTCAACAAAATAATTGCCAGTATAAGCTGAAATGAATCACTACCTCGCTTTCTTCCAAATATCTTTCTCAAATACCTATTATATATTGAAATACGGAGCAATGAAGATGAAGACCACCCAAATAGATATAGTCTTATATTGGCCTATATTTAGTCAGCGTATATTTATGCGCATTCTGGACCACAAAATGTTGAGTGTAAATCTGAATGTTCATAAACTATAAATGCTTCTTAAGAGCTTGTGTGTGTGTGAAAATGTCTCTTTTTAGTTGAAATATTTGGCTTGTGTGCTCCGATTTTATTGGAGTATGACTTAATATGACTTCATTCTAAGCGTTTGCGTTCTAAAAGTTTAATGTTGTATTTATCTTGTGGGCTGGGACATGAATTGACCACATCTCAGCCCACAATTTCCATACAATTTCAACAATACGGCCTGCTTTTGCTATCGTAATGGAATCTTTACTGCTGATGGGAAAAGTTTATATAGTTGCATCACAACTTTTCAAAAGTTAGATAAATTCATCACAAATCAGTAAAAACCACCTATAAATTCCAACCTCGAAGCTCTTGGGATCTTTGCTTTGCACACTGCAGAAATCTCCACGTAACCACCCAGTTTTCAAGTTTCTGACTATTTCCTTTTCCTCCCCGTCTGCGGTCGGATATGATGCAAGGCGCTGCAAAAGTATTCTAGGTTTAATTGCTGCTGTCGGCCTGAAATACTGTACAATACGAGATGTAAGGTGTAAGACAGGATCTTTTAATAAATCATATGACACATTGTGAAGCGAAAAATATCAGATTTTCTGCTCTGATCAGCTGTTAAGAGAATACTAGATACTATCCCTACTTCAGCTAATGAAATCTTTTACACATGTTGTACTAAACTGCATGTTTTGGGTAGATCTTTCCAAAGAAAATCATCTGAAAAGAAAGTAATGCATTGGGAAACTATTTGATCATAAAAGTGACTTTGAACATCTCGAGCTTCCACTACCAAGGAACTCAGCCTCCTTTTGGTTCTAGAACTCTCAATTCTGTACCGTATTTTTAGTTCTTACTCCGAGGCAGCTATTCTCTGGTTCAGGAACTGCTCCATGAAGTCCACTAGACCAATGTTCATATGCAAACATGGACCAATGGACCATTACCATTTTTAAATACTCGTGTTTAGGTAAACGTAGTATACAAAAAAACAGCATTAGCAAGGTTTCCAGGCATTTACTGAAGAAAGGACAAAAAACTGTGGGCTGATAAGAGCATGAGTTCCTCTCCATCCATCAACGTGTGTGAGTGGATCACAATCATGTGAGCAGGAAACTGAAAGTCTAGAAGTTCCTTATATATACAGTTTATATCTCTCTCTAAATACATATATATTTATTTATGAAAGGGCTGTAGCGAAGTGTCACCTAAAATGATTGATTGTACCCGCACAAGATGAATGTACTTACTTGTGTTTATACTCTTGTCATAGAGGTGTTGGTACCTCAAGCTGTTAAAGGATTGCATCAACAAATATTGTGTTTGTGCACTAATTTGATGATATAATTGAAACGATAACGCAGTGAAATAAATAAACTGTTAGGTGTCAGTGGAAATGATCAGGATTACTGTTATGATGAGGAATATTTTCTCATTAGTTATACCACAGAGGGACATTAATCACCTAAACACCCATATTCATCTTCATTTGCTTTCCTCTACCAAGGTGGTTTCTATCCCTCTCACACTCTATTCCCTCCATCCTGTTCCTCTCCTCCTTTTCGTTTCTCACTTATCCACTTACTTCCACCATCTTCCTCCCCTCCATCTCCCTCCGCAAACACAAGAAGACACACACACACACACACACACACACACACACACAACCTGGGGCTGGTAATGCAGGGTTAATAAGATTGGAGAGCAGCTGATGGTTGTGCACATTCAGGCCAGATTACATTTAATTCAATTGGGCCTCACTTGCTAGATTCCCTCCCCCTCCTATCCTCGCTACCTCCTTCCTCTCCATTGTCCTCCTCCTGCTTTTGTTAGATCAGAGGTTATCAGGCCTTAGAAAAAAGACACAGGTTCACTAACACATTTTCAGCTTTTTACAAAGAATAAATACACACGGGCGGAGAGAATTGTTGTGCATACACATGCACACACTTACCCTTGGCCACTGTCCTTCACTATTGGACCCAATGTGACTCATTATCTCTAATGGACAATGTCAACTCTGCCTCGAAATAGACAGAAGGATCGAACGCAAGGTGTTGGCAGTAACCTCACACATTTTAGTCTTGTGGGAGCTGTGTTGGATTTGAAAAGAACCTCTGCGGTAACTTTGGCAGTTGTGTAACAAACAGTGATCATTTCATTGTATTGTGCAACATTAATACAAAGTGAATATATTTTACTGTGGCAGATAAATGATTGGAGATAAAAATGCATGGGAAGCTGGCAGTCAAAACATTGTGTCCTTTTTGACAGTGTACTTGGTAAGATTGATGTCCTGCGGCACAAAGGGACAAACAGTGGCTCGCTTTAGAAATCTCTTCCTAAAGTCTCATGGCCAATTGTACGACAAAGGAGAGTTTTGCAGGCTGTTTTAAAGGGACGGTTTACCATTTCCCCAAAACTAGAGGGGCATTCATTGGAGCACATGCCTCCTGCAAGGCTGAACATGGCCAGACAAATGTTTTCCTGTTGGAATAATATACTGGTTCTGCAACTCTGCAACTGTCCAGATTATATAAACACTGCTTTCCAGATTTGTTTCATTGAAAATTGGTATATTACTTTTGAAAGTTTTATTTTCAAAAATATTTTCAAAACCAACACACTGTCTCCCAATGTGAAGAATTGAATTTTGAAAACATGGATGCAAACCCTAGAAAACATTATGAGTTTTTCCCCCCATGCTTCACTCTTTCAGCAAGCATCATGGAAATTGGTACATAACTTTGGGACTAATCCTGCAAAACTAACAAGCAAACCAACACACAGACACACAAAACAATCACACAAGAAAATCCCTTGTGAACACTGTGGCATCTAGCCTGTGCAGATTGTTTAGGTTTTGAATTCCAATTTTACAATGTAAAAACAAAGCCATTGTTGTGGTGTGGAATCTCTGCAGCAGATATCTCCAAACCTCAGAACAAAACACTGAAACTATTTGTAAGGCTGCAAACCACGACAGTCAGGTGGGAGAATAAGCGTTTTTGTAATTTGGGTGAGCTGAACCTTTGACACTGCACAACTATCCAGAGACTAGTTTACAGTTTCACTAGCAGAGCAGCTGTGGAGCAAAGCAATACAAGTCAACACAACATGACAGAATGGTTATGTATTTTTCTATCGCACGAGCTTTACTTAGTTTAGAGGGATATTTGTATCTGAGGAGGATCATTTCAAACTGCGCAACAAACCATAAAGCAGAAGCAACATCACAGAGGAACCATTCGGGCGTCCCATTCTCAGATAATGTTCTCTGTCATAGAGTTTGCTTTGGAAAGTGGAACGCTATCAAATTCCATATTATATGTGCTGGCATCTGGAGAAGATGGTGTATTATATCTGGCTGTGAAACAGAGAGAGACAGCAAAAAAAGAGAGAACAAAGGACTGAAGACGAACAAGAAACACAGAAAAAAACGGGACGCATGAATAATATAGAAGGAACAAACACATCCTAAACACAGAAGCGAAGAAAAGGATGATACTGTTTTCAGAAGGACAAAGACAAGATTGACAGACATATGAAAAGCAGGGTGAAAAAGAGAGAAATTCTCACACGTTTTTGTGTTAGCATTCATCTTCTTTATGTCTCCATCACTAACCTCAGCTGTCAGACACGTGCACACATATACACACACACACACACGCCAGGGCATACACAGGCAGAGACAACACACACTGGAGACATGAGAAGAGGTGGTCAAGTGAACGTCGGCCATCTGGCTTTTATCAGACACACACGCAACAGAGAGAGAGAGAGAGAGAGAGAGAGAGAGAGAGAGAGAGAGAGAGAGAGAGAGAGAGAGAGAGAGAAGATAAAAGTAAGTAGACAAACCCCAGGGTTTAATGAGGGGTGATAAACGACAGTTATGCACTGACGTTCACTTTATATGTGCTCTGTGTATGTAGTCTGCATGTGTGTGTGTGTGTGTGTGTGTGTGTGTGTGTGTGTGTGTGCCACGTCCTCTCCTTCTTTCTCACCAAGCCAAGGCCTCCTCTTCCTCACTTATACATAGATTATCCAACAATCTCTCTCTCGCCCTCTCTCTCTCTCTCTCTCACTCACATGAAAACTATCCCTCACTCTCTGTCCTCACTCAACCCTGTAACTAATGACGTGGGAGGAGGCAATGCAGCACCTGCTGCAGACAAACACCTACACACCCACCCAAACACATGCAGTCCAAAAGAGAGGGCTGAGGGGAGTGTGAGAAAAAGAGGAGAAATGGCTAGGAGCTACAGGGAAGGATTGAGACAGATAAGGAGAATGAAGTAGGCCAAACCAGAGGGACGAGGGGAAGGTAAAAGAGAGAGAGAGAGGGGAGAGGGGGGAGGGGGAGGAGGGGGCAGGCAGGAGGTGCCAAGGACAAACTAAAATGAAGAAAAGAAGGAGAGAACAAAGGAGGGAGGGAGGTGTGAAGTGTCACTGGCAGCGGTACCATCTCTCTAATTAGCATAGTGACCTTGGTCCTCTATAACTAATAATGTACACTCAACACACACACACACACACACACACACACACACACACACACACAGAATCACTCACAGAAACACCTGTGTAAACATTAAAATGAGAATGTGATACTATGGTATAATTAGATAGAAAAAAAGCCAATTGAGAACCATTAGAGTCGGCCGAGTCAAATAGAAGACAGCAACGCCCAGTCGTCCCTGGCTTTCTATGCAACAGCAGAATTGTGTGCGTTGCTTCAAGGTTGTATAAGACACACGTCATACGGATATACAGACAGAGAGACAGACAGACAGACAGACAACTGTGAGTAAGGTAGAGAGAAAGAGGGGCAGTACAACTGCAGCAGTAATCATCTTTCAGGTCAACAGTAATTACCAGGAAGACTGAAGCAGCAAGTGCATTACACACACACACACACACACACACACACACACACACACACTCTCACCATCTCTTCACAGCTTCACTTGCTATATTTTCCTTTCCTCCCCCTTTAGTTTCTAACCAGAACACGCACCTTTCACAAAGGAGATGACACTGCAAGCTGCAGGCTTAATGAATAACTGCCTTTCACAGTGAATACAAATATGATCAAAAGCAATGTAATCTTATTTCAGCTATCTAATTAATACGTGAGTAATGTCAAGAATTTAATCTAATCATGTTGCTTGGAGGATGTCAGCGCAGCTTTCAGACCACAAACACTCGAGATGCAGAGCGGTTACATCGCTTTACATAAGGTGTTCAAATCAAACATGGGCAGACCTCCAGACTAGACGTGTTTTTCACACGGTCCTTCAGCTGCGAATCAAACACTCTCATTGAGGTGAGATCACCATTGGGATCTCAAAGAGGCGATACCTTAGAGGGTATTTACACACGGTGACCTAACGTGTCTTGGATTGATAAAATATCTATTCATACATAATCGTTCTCTCCTCCCAATGTTATGTTTGTCGCTTGGGAGTCGTAGCCTCAGCACGCAGGGTGGAGCGTGTTCATAGGAACCACAGACAACATGAGTCATTCAACAGTCAACATGAGGCTTGCAAAACTGCGAATGTACAGAACGAAAACCTATTTGTGGAGATATGACAGGAAAAATGTCTGAACACAGCTACACACAAAACTGGCCAGAGAGAGAGAGAGAGAGAGAAGAGAGAGAGAGAGAGAGAGAGAGAGAGAGAGATGGATTGTTGGTTGATGGCTGTTGGACATACACTCCATGTCTAGGCACAGCTTGACAGACTTTGATCTCCTTCTTACACACATTGCGTACTTTCCTGTATGTTCAGAAGGGTGAAAAGATGACAAGACTCCTTTTGACAGTGAGAAAAAGGCCTTTTAAACACATTTCACATCTCTATCCCACGTCACGATGCCACACTATATAAATATACATCACACCACTCTGGTGTATTCAACTCTACAGATTTAACAAGTTTAAGGACATTTTTAGGATATTTAAGCTCGAGCTGGTGGCATGTTAATCACTTTGCCTCTCTAGATGAGAAGCCGTAATGACGTTCACATTTTTCGAGCGGACTCAGTTTCTTAATCCACCACTGGCTCACATCAGTACATCTCTATCTCCAGGCCTTAATTATAATCAAATACCCCCATCAAAAATTTTCTTCCGCAGATGTCTCGTCTCTCTTTCACACGAGCTAATCACCTCCACCTCTCTCTCTCTCTCTCTCTCTACTGCCGCCACACTCTTCTCTCTTTAGTGGAAAAGAACAAAAGGTGCCACAAACCAGTAAAAGATCGAACACAAGCTCTTTCCTTATCTTAAACCTCTACATTAGCCTCAGTCAGGCTATTTGGTACCTAATGTGGTAAAACCCAAGATTTGGACAAGGCCCAAATAAGCTGTTCGTGTTAAGAAACGATGGAGTATAGAAAGAAATCTGGCATCAATGTTTTTGGAGCTGACTTTCTTTTTGCACCGCGGTTCTGAAAAGTTAGCTTGGGCAGCGGGCGTCTCGGTGCATAATTAGTTCTGGAAACAATAAGAAGTCTGTGTAATTTCATTCAGAATTGACTTCTTGCCCTCCCATCTTTCCCCTGGAAAACTCAATCTCCAAAGAGTCAAGGGTTCTTCTCACTTTAATAACAACTAAACACATCAACGGCGCTCTCCCAAACACCCCCCGAGCCGTTACAAACAAAATAAGAAATGGAAGTCTAATGAAAAGAGGTTTAATAGACGAGCAAGCCAAAGGTGGCTCAGAGGTTTGCTTCTGTTTAATTCAATGGGATGCGCCTGTAGCCTGAAAACTAGCCTCTTTTAATTGCACTATGCTCTCGTTTATGAAAGGAAGTATTCATCGATACGGCATTAATGAACCCACAAGCAAGCCCGGCTATTCAATGTCTGTAGCGCACATGGAAGGATAATGTGATTGTGCTGGTTAGGGAAGGGTTACTTCTGTAATACATTGTCCCTCCGCAGGTAAACACGCAGCAAAGTAACCGTGTTCGAGTGAAGTGACGGTCTGAGTGCTGTGATGATTACTGATTCTGCAAAATTCAGAGCCGCTATAGAAATGCGATGAATGAAAATGAGGTCATGTGAATTTGATTGAACGGTCGTATTCGCTCAGAAGCTCACACGCAGAGAGAAAGAAGGAAAGAAAGTGAAAGAAAGAAAGAAATGTGGTATAGAATAGGAACTAGATTAACTGCCGTGAGTCATCTGCTCCATTTCCCCCCCCCCATCTTTTTAGGGATTTGATCAATAATCTCATCATGGCCATAGTCGTTAATCAATACTTCTATAGTGGACGCAATCAATAATCTTACCAATGGACTTAATCAAAGCTGCACCTATCAGTCTCATGTGGATCAATGGAACGGCACAACTGATCAATTCACCGATCAATATTATCATCAAAATCCCCGTAACTATTGTCATAATCAGTGTATCAACATGTAACACTGCAGTTGTGATCGTCTTCATCCTCATCATCATCACCACTACCACCTTAGAGCGAGCAGAGCAGAGTGGAGGAAGAGGCAGAGGAAGAGGTGAGTGTTACCTTGGCCATCTGTGCCTGGACTCCACTGGCTTTGAGCGAGGCCACGGCCTTCTGGGCTGCTGCGGGGTTGTCGAAGTCCACAAAGCCATAGCCTGTACACACACACACACACACACACACACACACACACACACACACACACACACACACACACACACAGACAGCAGGGCAAACACAGAGGAGAAAAAAAGAGGAGGAGGAGCAGAAAAAGACCAAATTAGATGATGGGCAAAATGGGAAATTGGACATTTAACTGACATGGACAGAATATTCCTTGTGTGGAAAAGCAGCCAGTGGAATTTTTTTCCGCTGAAAATCCGAGCCAATGTTGTTTTCATTGCTGCATAATTAATTTACCCAATTAATGTGTCAAACTCAAGTCGGGTCACATATTTCAATGAATGCTGCTCGTTCCCTCATTAAATGTGTTTCAGCACAGAATATCAAGAGAATTGTTGCCATAACACTAACTCATGTTTGCTTGATCCAAGAAATCTTATTATGTGTACAAATGTTATTGTGCACCAACACCTCAGTCGAACGCTACCGTGTCCCTGCTTCATGTGATTACAACTTCTCAGTGTGCATCCCTCAAAGAACCCAGCATTCTCTGCAGATGTTTGTCATGTTTATTGACTCGAAACTGAGAGGCTGTAGAAAATAGTAGTCAGTCCTCCTGCATCAGTGTGATCAGGTCTGAAACGTCTCTGTCTAAGATTACAATCTGTTCAATTGTTGATGCTATGGGGCTCAAAGCTGGGATGGACAGAAAGCATTGAACGACATAAGGTCTAGACACACACGCACACGTCTTACTGTGCAGTATGGGAAGAGCTAGATGGAGACGTCCAATCGGGAGACAGAATCAAAACAGACAGACAGACAGAGGGTCTCTGCAGTGTGAATGACAGTTTGCATGCAAGTGTGTGAGGCATTTGTACCAGAACAATTCAAACTCTGTGTGTGTGTGTGTGTGTGTGTGTGTGTGTGTGTGTAACTACAAAAAGAGTAAGATTAACACACACACACACACACACTCACACACACACACACACACACTGAGCCAAAGAGAAAATCATGAAACACGGCAGCTTTGAAACTGCAGTTGTACTTTTGAGGGGGCTGAGCGTTAACACAATTAAATGATTCATATTTCAAAAACCTCATTCATTCCAATCCTTAATGTAAAAATGTTTAAAATGGAGGAATATTCTTTCTCTCTCTCTCCCTCTCTTTCTCTCTCTTTCTCTCTCACCACACACACACACACACACAAACACACACTCATCTCTCTTCATTTCTAACATCTGTTCTTGTCTGTCTGTCGTTTCCAGGATTTGGAGGCACTCTCTGTTTTTCCCATAAGCAGATGAATTTTTATTGTTCAAAGGAAGCAAGCTGCTTTCACAGCGAGATCTGCACTGACTGCACAAACAAATATTTATACTGTTGCTAATGAGAAACACATAATTTAGCCCAATGAGTGTAACGCAAACATGTAGGCTGTTTTTTTTACTATGGTATGCACACATGTCATTCGCAAACGCTTAAGCTTTGACACATTCAGGCAAGAAATAGACATGCAGAGAAGATTGCATACATACAGCATGAGCTCACCCTCTTTTTACTCATGTTGGCTTACACTTTGAACTCATGCATGTTTGTTTGACCATAGAATGTCCATGTAATTAGGAGGGAGATACAACCGAAAATAGAATGCACATGGTATTCCAGTGATCTGAGGCGGATAAGAATTTACGAGTTTCAGACCTGTAGTTCATTACAGGCATCTAGCAGAAAGGAAAATATGTATATATATAAACAAAAGCCAGACATTTCTGCCCAATGTCTGAGGTCAGTCATCATTTTTGCCATAAACAAAACTATGCAAAATGCAGGAATTTGCATTTCAGCACCTCAAAAACAACACACAGCTTCACATTAAGCAAAAAAGGAGCCTCTACCTTCAGTCAGCTGAACAGGGAATATTGAGCACATTAGACCTTCAGCTTGTTACTTTGTAAGGTAAACTTAGCTTCCTACAGCATCTGTTTGCCTGTCTATAGGTTAACTGTGTGCACTCTGATCAATAGGTCGCTTTGCAGTTGGCTCAGAAATTGTTTCGATCCTCAACACACTGCAAACAATAAACCTCAACTGTGCCTTTGGGATCCAGACTTTGCCCTCGGCCTCAGTGTGGATGTTTGGTCGCAATTGTTGTGTTCAGACCTGATATAAAGTAACAAATCCAGCCCACTATTAAACGCTAGTCCAGGGGAATTAGAGTTTAATCTGCAATGTATCAAAAGCTTTATGGTGATGTTCTGCTCACAATGACTGATTAACTATTTACGCTCATATCAAAATGTGTCCTTAGTACTGTCAGAAAATTGAGTTTGTGTCTCAGGAGTCTTGTAAATGTTCTCAAAATAAAATATTGAGTTGTTGTTGATATTGGCACGTAATTTAGCCTTGCTTGGCATTTTGGTTCCTCTGAACACGTTTTGGGGGTTGGTGTGTATTTTACGCTCCCATAACAGATGAGAGAGTTGGCAGCTTGGACAGAAAAGCATGTCACACCTCTCTTAAGTTGCCAGACGCCATTCACCATTCTAGAGACATTAATAGTAGCGATTTTTTTCCCCCATCTGATGGACCACTTTGGTGTGATGGAACATCAGCCTTGAAATGAATGTGCCATTTGTTTTGACTGAAGTCATCAATCAGGGAGGGAAAGATCTGTGTTATGTGAAAATGTATTCTCTCCCCGAGGAGGTCAGAGGTCACATATCAGCATCAATACAACGCCCCCCAGGAGCTTTTAGGGATTCATGGTCTTGCTCAAGGACACTTCGGCTGGCTGGGAGGGAGGTTGCTGTGCATATGAGCAAACGCCGACCTTCCACGGTGATGGACAGTTTACCTTAATCACCGGCACGCTGCGGCTCAACAACAGCAATGAATACATTTCCATAGGAGGTATAAGCTGAAGCCGAGCCGCTTGCTCAGGTAAAACTGCGCTCTTCATTCATATGTGGATGGAAATGATAGCTCTGCTGATAAGGATATTTCCAGTGAACAGAGGAATGATAATAATATCGCAGAATTATATAATCCCTCTCATTTTCTGCCCTGTCCCTCCCATCTGTGGCCTTATGATGACACTGAGATGGAAATTCATCTTGCTAAGTCAGGCTTGACAAATATTTCAGTCATGAATGAAAAAACACACATTTATCACCAACCGCGCACACACACACACACACACACACACACACACACACACACACACACACACAGACACACTCACACACACACGTGAATACATACACACACTGAGATACACACACGAAGGCACTGACATAGAACAAAGTATGGCAGAAGAAACACAAACACACACACACACACACTTGCACACATCCTTAGTTTCCATCTAATCTCCTGAGCTCCCAGAGTTCCTAGCCTTGGGCCATTAGATTGGGCTAACTGAGTAAGAAAGGGAGCAAAGGAGGGTGGGCAGAGGAGTGTGTGTTTTTGTGTGTATGGGGGGTGTGGGGGATGACAGAAAGGCAGTAAGAATGAGATGAGCAATGGAGGAGGGAGGAAGGCGGAGAACAGGCGGGAGAGAGGGAGACAGTGAGAGGGAGGGTGCTTGTCTATGGGAAATGGAAATCCTTTACAATCTAAAGTGGTTTCCTCTCCCTTCCTTCCTCCATCCTGTGCTCTGTGCCCTCTCCCTCCCCAGAGCTCCCACGCCGCTAACGAGAAAACTGTCAGGGTGTTATACAGTTAGCCCCGCTACCATTCACAAGGTTTAAATTATGTCAGAAGTTTTGTTTTCTTTATTTGCTGAAATGAGTAATTCTCAGCTTGGGGTCTATTTGGGCGATTGTATTAATACTGTCCGGTAATATTCACAGTACACGTTTTTATTTTTGTGGAAAGAAGCAGAAATACAGACTCCATTTGTCTACAACGTTTTAATTTTACCCAAAGGGGTTTGAAGAGGTTCTTTTAACTGGAGGTTCAAAAGGTTTGCGCAAGATAACAACAATATGTAAACTGGCCACACTCGCTATAGGATGCTCTAAGTATTTGTTTACCTCTTTGTTGAAACTTATCCCTATTTTCTCTCTCTGAAAGGATGAGGCTGTCTGCTAAATCATTAGTGTAAGAGGGTTCCCTTCCTTTTCTGTCAGCCCCAGGTTATTTTTACCCCCTCCCTCCCTTCCCTCGCTCCGCCTCCCCTTTCCTCCTCTCATGCGACCCTCCCTTTCCAAGAGAACTCTCTGTGCCAATTTGTACTCTCTTAGTCACGCTAAGCACTTATCTTGTCCCCACTGAATGCCTCTGCAATCAAACCAACACTTATCCGGTTGTAAGGCATTCTAATGGCCGGCTGATAATGAAACTCCTTCATTGTGAGTTAACAACTGGCTCTGAGATGTATGAAGTCTACATCGCGAGTGGTGAAATTGCTGACTTGGACTGCGGCTTGTAAAAGTCGCCTATGCCGCTGTTGCAGCAGCTGTTGCATGCTATGCATTAAATAATAAACAGAAATAGAATGAATTTGCATCCTGATCCAGTCAACGCCCAGTGTGGAATATATTCAGAGTAGACCAAAGCAGAGTGGTCTTTCAAAATGACCTCTGATGTATTGTTAGTGAGGGAGAACTTGGCGCCTCTTGTTGTCACACACATCCAGCCAATACTCACCTACTATATGCTTTATGGTTTAGTCACATAGACTTCTTGCTGTAGTCACTCTTCTCTACCTGGAGTTGTGTCTTTACCTCCACCAAGAAATTCTTGAGTCGTGGGTGTGTGAGAGGGAGGCTACACCAGGGTGCCCACAAGTCTAACACACTCTCACATCGACAGGCAGTTCTAATTCACCTAACCTGTGTGTGTTTGCATAGTGGGAGGAAGCCATAGGAAACACACAGATACCTACATAACATGCAAAGTATAAGCATGAACCATAAATGAAATTGTGAAAAATCCAGATTGTGTAGAAGTGATGTGTTTAAAAAAGAAAGAAATTTGCCACAGTAAAAAAAATTGTGGATTTACAAAAAAATCCTCAGTTTCCTTTTGGCTATGCTGCAATGATATCGATATCAGTTCTGGGATCAAGGCCATATTTGATTATGTAACACCTGAGCAGGTAAGGAAAGATGACTTGAAAAAATGGCTACAACTAGCCAAATAAAATCTTAAGGTCCAATGTAATAATAACATGATGGATTCAGTGGAGTGACATCATTTACAATCTTTGACATTTTCATCAATCTGACTGAATTTTTTGGGGTAAATACTTTCACAATTGCTGATTACATGGCATTTGTGCTGTTGTCCTAACAATGTCTATACCCACTGAGTGCAGCCCTGGCAGATGAGTAGCAATCACGCTGAACACACGCTCTTCTTGTGCCTCTTCAAACGCACACGACTAGAATCATATTGATTAGTGCTTTGTTCAGAGCACTCCAACAATCAAGCAGAGCCTCATCAAAAGACACTTGAGGGAGCCTCATTCACCGCAGAGACTATTCCAAACACATTGTGGGCATTGTGCAGTACTCTCCATTTTATGACAACAATGTAAACATCTTGTTTTCAAAAGCTGCTAAAGGCTGGAGTATCATTAGGGTGTAATCCTGAAATCATCATCAAAGAATGGAGAAAAAAAACTTAAGATACTCTAGCAGTGCGTCATTTGGATAGATTTAAAGATGATACAGTCATTGTGGCAATCAATAGTGTTGGGTTGTACATAAAAGAACAGACAGAGTCATTCCTGCATAGCTCACAAAGAACAAACATGTGGACTTGAAACACACTGGGCGGTTCAGAAAAGTTGAACCAATTTCTTTTACTTTGATAGCACAGCCTCCACTGCCATTTTTTTCTGGCAGCCTTTAATCCCATTTTGGAAATGTCTAGCCGTATATTTCTTGAATATGGCACAAGATGCAGCAAGTCATTAAACCAAACTTGATAAATGATACGCTAACCATCCAAAGAAAGGACTTTCTCTCATCTAACCTTCATTTTGAGCAAAGAAATGAGCTCAGATTTAAGGATGGTCTCATGCAGCTATAGGGAATATATTGGGAAAAGTCAAGTACATTGCGTTGCAGTCGAGTACATGGTCGCTCACCTTTACACTGATTAGTGTTCTTGTCCAGAATGGCCTTTGTTGAAACAATCTTCCCATATCTGTAATGACAACAAAAACACATTCTGATTAGCCACTGATGAATCCACTTCACTATTTCTAAAGTTTGCTGTTAATCATGTTCATTGAAGCAAAGACACAGATCACATTTGAGGAGTGCGGTTCACCCATGATGTTCAGTCTCATGCTTGACAAAGTTGAACAGTAAGAAGATAAATGGTCGTGTGAGATCATTTTTCTATTGAATCCATCCGCTCTTTATCTGTTTCAGATCTCAGCTGCAGGCCTTTCTGCTGTCTTTTATAAATGATGATAACCAGACGTCTGTATGTCCGCCAGTGCTGCCAGGAGGGCCTGTAAGAGAACTAAACAACCTCCATACCTCTTTTATATCCGTTCACTTTGTCAACTTTTAATTTCTCTCGTCCGTTCCACTCCACTCTCTGCACTTTCTTTTTTCATGCCTCTTTCTTTGTCTAGTTCCTTCATTTTCCCCCCTGCATCCCACCTCAATTTTCTCTTCCCTCTGTTCTCAGTGAGAAGTTAATAAAGTTTCTTATCAGCCCGGTCTTTCAGTCCTCCTGGATAGAGGGGGGAACAAGAAACAGAGCCGTGAGAAACGGAGTGAGCAAGTATGAGAGAGACGGAAAGAGACAGAGATGAAGAGACACAAAGATAGAGGGAGAGAGAGAGACGGACCTTTAGAAATTGACAGACAGCTTGAATCACTGAAATCAGCTTGGATCACTGCCTGGTTCTGTGAATGAGAGTTTTTAATTAAGGTCTTAACACTCCTGCCCAATGACTGACTGGCTGGCTGAGTGACTATCAAACAGATTGACTGACTGACAAGCTGACTGACTGAGTGACGGACCGACCGGCTGACTGACTGCCTGCCGGCCCCAGGTGTGGGATGAAAGAATATTACCTCTCCTCGTTTGGAGAGACACAGGTATGCAAAGCCTAAGGAGAAACGTTAGAGAAGACGATAAATGAAAGATATACTGTGGGAGGTTATGAGCAGAGGGAGCGAGGAGTGAGCGGAAAGCGGGCGAGCGAGAGAGAGAGAGAGAGAGAGAGGAAGAGAGACGCACACAGACTCAGAGGAGTTAAAAGAGAAATGAGAAATAGACGAGGAGAGGGAGAGCAGTCAGTCAAAAGATAAAAAGAGACGTTGAAGGCAAGAAGGAAGCGAGGTAGTCAGGGAGCGATGGAGAGATTGTAAGAGGTGTTTAATAAAGAAGAGATCATTTAGTTGTCACCATCAGGAGAATGTCTGTCAGCCAACTGCTTCATGTGGGAAGAAGAGAATAGAGGGACGCTCATCTGACAGGCTTGCATCAAACTCTATTGGGACTGGAGACTTAAGGAATAAAGACAGAAAAGAGGCTCTAAGAGGCTGCGATCACTCGTTACACGACAGCTGTGCGGCTTATGATCGTAAAAATTGGTGGAGATGAAATAAAGTCTCAATACTTTCTTTGCGAGTCAGGCATCAAACATTTGAACAATGGCCAATTTTCAGACGGCAAATTCAGATATTTTTAGCGTATTTACAAAGGCACGGTGTTGACGGGGTTGAAAATAAAAACGCAATGTTTATTCTGGTGTTTTTCACGCAGTCATGGCCGACGGTAAACAAGGTCTTTGGCCTGTGGTGTGGGGAGCAATCCAAGGGTTGCAGACATGGAAAACAGTGAAAAAAAGAAAAAAAAAACAGGCAGGACCTTTCGCCCACACATATACACAAACACAAACACGCACAGGCAGACACACAGAAAGGAACACCACAGATCAAAAACACCAAAGCAATAATCACACACATTACACACACCATCTGGCAAGAGGCAGATCCTTGTTGACTTCTGCCTCAGTATGATTCAAGCTCACTGTGTGTGTGTGTGTGTGTGTGTGTGTGTGTATACACCTACATATGTGAATGTGTATGCCAGGGCAAGGTTGAGTTTGCTGGTATTTGTGTGGGTGCACCTCCCTGCGTGTGTGTGTGCGTGTGTGTTTGTGAGGTGACTGTGAGTGCATGACAAAGATCTCATGCATCAACAGTGTTTTGACAGATTGTTTTCTTCCCAGCAAAAAAGTGAGTGTTTGAGAGAGTTTGAAAAAGAGAAAGAGGGGGGGAGAGAGAGAGAGAGAGAGAGAGAGAGAGAGAGAGAGAGAGAGAGAGAGAGAGAGAGAGAGGGAGAGAGAGAGGGAGCTAGGGGGGTGGTAGAATTTGACCTGGCTTGACACACTCATATGGACTCACACGTATAAAAAAGAACAGATGTGGAAAGAGTGTGTTCACAGTTGTCTTTTCAGCTTCAGGTGTACAAACCATGAATGTTCCCATGTATTAACACACCTGTTCCAGTTTTTGTTACACTGGAGGAGAGGAGAGGAGAGGAGAGGATGGAATGAAGTAATGTGAAATTCCAAAAAACATTTCCCTGTCCAAAATATTGTTTAACTGGATTTCATTTACTGGGAAACTTCCATGCTATCCAGACAGTTACTCAATCAGCCATTGTGAGGGAGAAACAGAACTAAGTATTGATAACAGATTGGATCAAATGAGAGGGGGGGAGGAGAACGGGAGGGTGAAGGGTGGAACAAGGAGATTAAAGTGCAGAATGTCCCGTTCTGTTTTCAAGTCCTAACTGGAAGCAAGGCGATCCTGTCATCTCTCTCTCTCTCTCTCTCTCTCTCCCTCTCTTTCTCTTCCACCCACTTCTTCATCCTTTCATTGATTCCAGCACAGGCCTGGAGCTTGTTGAAATAACATTGACCTGCACTTGACCCAGCAGCAGTGACACACGAGACACTCATAAAAAGCCATTCAGATGCTTCAAACATACTAGAAGGAGCCAGATGTTCAAGGTTAGCACTTGCGTATCCCATTACTCAACAGTCTGCCAAAGAAAAACGAGGGGAAATGATTCAAATGGGATTTGAGCGTGAATGTTGTTTCCTCCAGCGCGAGATGTTCATCATAACCGGCGTCTAATGAGACCTAAGTGTGAAGCAACAGCGGAGCAAATTTCCGTCAAGATGAAAAATGTGATTTTCCTCAGTTATAGTCGCAGTTCCACGTCCAAACTTCTGTTGGCTCCTCGAAATATATAAAGCATATACAGAACGCCAAGCTGCTGGGGTTTTGTTATTGTACTAAAGGATGATACACGAGTGGTCTTTTCAAGTCCGTACCAATTTATTCCCAATCTATTAATTACCATCCTCTCCCGATCCCATGACTTCATCCACAATCGGTCCGATTCAATCCAAATCCCGTCACTCCTAATCCCGTTTCAATCCTGAGCGATCATTTCCTGTGTCGTAAGGAACCCGCATCGATCAAAAACAAACAAAAGTGATCTCACTGCATGTGACAGGCAGCGCGCGAGATGGGAACCCCTCTGTGTACGGACAATGTCAGGTTCGATGCGTGTCAAAAACGATGCGTGTGTACGAAAAAACACATCATCTTATCATCCCTCTGCAGCAGTTTATTGATATGGGTTGTAGCAGCAGTCATATGGTGAGATTGCGCTCCTAAAATGTCTTTGTTACAAGCTGTCTTTGGTCACAACAGCAGTAACTTGGCAGATGATGGATGTGTGACATGACGCAATCTAGTGCTACCGTTCATCATAATTGCTGAATGTGTGTTAACGTTCATCTTCGCTCTTCTCAGGACTGTGTGGGTGACCGATAAGCACGGGGCAACACACTTCCAGTGTACAATGGAGCATCTTATGCCAATAGGTCTCATCAGCATAATAACAGTAAAAATTGAATGTTACTGTGTCCTTTCTTACAATCTGACAATAACAAATAATAGGTAGAGAATACATCAAATCTGTGCTTCCTATGGGCCCTGCAAGATTCTATAACAGAGTTCCTGTGTAGTACTGTTTATTATGTCCCATTGGCTTTCCTCTAATCATGAAGTATGCATTGCCCCCTATACATATTGTGTAATGTTTGTTTATTATGAGCTATAAAGTGCACGTGCTGGCTGCTAAGGCTATAAATCCTTTCCCTGCATTAGAAACCACAGAATGTCTTTCCAAAGCATATAGTTTTGGACAAGTTGTCATTTTTAAATACGTAGCCATTCCTAATCCCTGCTTAACTTTAAATGCCCCCCACAATGCAACATAAAGAGAAGTAAGACCACTTACATTAACAGAATTTCTCAGATTGCTGAGATTTCAAATGCAAAAAACCGAGTAGACCCATTTTTTACAGGAATGACAAAATCTACGAGGACTGTGTGTGTGTGTGTATGTGTGTGTGTGTGTGTGTGTGTGTGTGTGTGTGTGTTTGTGTAGAGACTGCTCAGAGGCTCCTCAGAGCATGATATTTGTGGTTTTGTTCAGTTATGGATGCTTAAACCTTGCTCACTTGCTCTTTGATGCACGCACATCCACACGCGCACACACACACACACACAGTCAGTATTGCACCTTCTCTCCAGGATGACTGTGAGGGCATAAAAACTACACCGTCCTTATTTTGTGTTTTTCTTCGTTTTGTGTCTTCTCTCATGCAGATGGGCACTCAAAAACACACACACACACACAAATGTATTGTACATGCAGGTTGGCCGCTGTGTGTGGTGTGCCCTAATTGG